>NC_135134.1:2061731-2364761 GCF_051014445.1 Colletes latitarsis | reverse complement strand
AATCCCAGACCTAACCGAGACATAACCGGCGTTATCCTCTAAAATATTAATCGCAACCAGGTTTAATTGACTGTTTCGGTGTGGTACCGCATTACTACGTGATCCAAACCAGAAAAAGGCCAGGATCTAGCCATCAAGTATGCGATAGATGCGAAAGTACGAGCCAGATGAGGGCAAATCCCAGACCTAACCGAGACATAACCGGCGTTATCCTCTAAAATATTAATCGCAACCAGGTTTAATTGACTGTTTCGGTGTGGTACCGCATTACTACGTGATCCATGCCAGAAAAAGGCCAGGATCTGGCCAACAAGTATGCGAAAAATGCGAAAGTAGGAGCCAGATTAGGGCAAATCCCAGACCTAACCGAGACATAACCGGCGTTATCCTCTAAAATATTAATCGCAACCAGGTTTAATGGACTGTTTCGGTGTGGTACCGCATTACTACGTGATCCAAACCAGAAAAAGGCCAGGATCTAGCCATCAAGTATGCGATAGATGCGAAAGTGCGAGCCAGATAAGGGCAAATACCAGAACTAACCCAGACATAACCGGCGTTATCCTCTAAAATATTAATCGGAACCAGGTTTAGTTGAATGTTTCAGTGTGGTACCTAATTACTACGTGGTCCAAGCCAGAAAAAGGCCAGGATCTGGCCAACAAGTATGCGAAAAATGCGAAAGTACGAGCCAGATGAGGGCAAATCCCAGACCTAACCGAGACATAACCGGCGTTATCCTCTAAAATATTAATCGGAACCAGGTTTATTTGACTGTTTTAGTGTGGTACCACATTACTACGTTGTCCAAGCCTGAAAAAGGCCAGGATCAGGCCAGCAAGTATGCGAAAAATGCGAAAGTGCGAGCCAGATGAGGGCAAATACCAGACCTATCCCAGACCTAGCCGGCGTTATCCTCTAAAATATTAATCGCAACCAGGTTTAATTGACTGTTTCGGTGTGGTACCGCATTACTACGTCATCCAAACCAGAAAAAGGCCAGGAACTAGCCATCAAGTATGCGATAGATGCGAAACTGCGAGCCAGATGAGGGCAAATACCAGACCTAACCGAGACATAACCGGCGTTATCCTCTAAAATATTAATCGCAACCAGGTTTAATTGTCTGTTTCGGTGTGGTACCGCATTACTACGTGATCCGAACCAGAAAAAGCCCAGGATCTTGCCAACAAGTAGGCGAAAAATGCAAAGGTACGAGCCAGATGAGGGCAAATCCCAGACCTAACCGAGACATAACCGGCGTTATCCCCCAAAATATTAATCGCAACCAGGTTTAATTGACTGTTTCGGTGTGGTACCGCATTACCACGTCATCCAAACCAGAAAAAGGCCAGGAACTAGCCATCAAGTATGCGATAGATGCGAAACTGCGAGCCAGATGAGGGCAAATACCAGACCTAACCGAGACATAACCGGCGTTATCCTCTAAAATATTAATCGCAACCAGGTTTAATTGACTGCTTCGGTGTGGTACCGCATTACTACGTGATCCAAACCAGGAAAAGCCCAGGATCTGGCCAACAAGTATGCGAAAAATGCGAAAGTAGGAGCCAGATCAGGGCAAATCCCAGACCTAACCGAGACATAACCGGCGTTATCCTCTAAAATATTAATCGCAACCAGGTTTAATTGACTGCTTCGGTGTGGTACCGCATTACTACGTGATCCAAACCAGGAAAAGCCCAGGATCTGGCCAACAAGTATGCGAAAAATGCGAAAGTAGGAGCCAGATGAGGGCAAATCCCAGACCTAACCGAGACATAACCGGCGTTATCCTCTAAAATATTAATCGCAACCAGGTTTAATTGACTGTTTCGGTGTGGTACCGCATTACTACGTGATCCAAACCAGAAAAAGGCCAGGATCTAGCCATCAAGTATGCGATAGATGCGAAAGTACGAGCCAGATGAGGGCAAATCCCAGACCTAACCGAGACATAACCGGCGTTATCCCCCAAAATATTAATCGCAACCAGGTTTAATTGTCTGTTACGGTGTGGTACCGCATTACTACGTGATTCAAACCAGAAAAAGCCCAGGATCTTGACAACAAGTAGGCGAACAATGCGAAGGTACGAGCCAGATGATTGCAAATACCAGAACTAACCCAGCCATAACCAGCGTTATCCTCTAAGATACTAATCGGAACCGGCCTTTATTGCTGGTTTCAGTGTGGTACCACATTACTACATGATACAGACCAGAAAAAGGCCAGGATCTGGCAAGCAAGTATGCGAAAAATGCGAAAGTACGAGCCAGATGAGGGCAAATCCCAGACCTAACCGAGACATAACCGGCGTTATCCTCTAAAATATTATTCGCAACCAGGTTTAATTGGCTGTTTCGGTGTGGTACCGCATTACTCCGTGATCCAAACCAGAAAAAGGCCAGGATCTAGCCATCAAGTATGCGATAAATGCGAAAGTGCCAGCCATATGAGGGCAAATCCCAGACCTAACCGAGACATAACCGGCGTTATCCTCTAAAATATTAATCGCAACCTGGTTTAATTGACTGTTTCGGTGTGGTACCGCATTACTACGTGATCCAAACCAGAAAAAGGCCAGGATCTAGCCATCAAGTATGCGATAGATGCGAAAGTACGAGCCAGATGAGGGCAAATCCCAGACCTAACCGAGACATAACCGGCGTTATCCTCTAAAATATTAATCGCTACCAGGTTTAATTGACTGTTTCGGTGTGGTACCGCATTACTACGTGATCCATGCCAGAAAAAGGCCAGGATCTGGCCAACAAGTATGCGAAAAATGCGAAAGTAGGAGCCAGATTAGGGCAAATCCCAGACCTAACCGAGACATAACCGGCGTTATCCTCTAAAATATTAATCGCAACCAGGTTTAATGGACTGTTTCGGTGTGGTACCGCATTACTACGTGATCCAAACCAGAAAAAGGCCAGGATCTAGCCATCAAGTATGCGATAGATGCGAAAGTGCGAGCCAGATAAGGGCAAATACCAGAACTAACCCAGACATAACCGGCGTTATCCTCTAAAATATTAATCGGAACCAGGTTTAGTTGAATGTTTCAGTGTGGTACCTAATTACTACGTGGTCCAAGCCAGAAAAAGGCCAGGATCTGGCCAACAAGTATGCGAAAAATGCGAAAGTACGAGCCAGATGAGGGCAAATCCCAGACCTAACCGAGACATAACCGGCGTTATCCTCTAAAATATTAATCGCAACCAGGTTTAATTGACTGTTTCGGTGTGGTACCGCATTACTACGTCATCCAAACCAGAAAAAGGCCAGGAACTAGCCATCAAGTATGCGATAGATTCGAAACTGCGAGCCAGATGAGGGCAAATACCAGACCTAACCGAGACATAACCGGCGTTATCCTCTAAAATATTAATCGCAACCAGGTTTAATTGTCTGTTTCGGTGTGGTACCGCATTACTACGTGATCCGAACCAGAAAAAGCCCAGGATCTTGCCAACAAGTAGGCGAAAAATGCAAAGGTACGAGCCAGATGAGGGCAAATCCCAGACCTAACCGAGACATAACCGGCGTTATCCCCCAAAATATTAATCGCAACCAGGTTTAATTGACTGTTTCGGTGTGGTACCGCATTACTACGTCATCCAAACCAGAAAAAGGCCAGGAACTAGCCATCAAGTATGCGATAGATGCGAAACTGCGAGCCAGATGAGGGCAAATACCAGACCTAACCGAGACATAACCGGCGTTATCCTCTAAAATATTAATCGCAACCAGGTTTAATTGACTGCTTCGGTGTGGTACCGCATTACTACGTGATCCAAACCAGGAAAAGCCCAGGATCTGGCCAACAAGTATGCGAAAAATGCGAAAGTAGGAGCCAGATCAGGGCAAATCCCAGACCTAACCGAGACATAACCGGCGTTATCCTCTAAAATATTAATCGCAACCAGGTTTAATTGACTGCTTCGGTGTGGTACCGCATTACTACGTGATCCAAACCAGGAAAAGCCCAGGATCTGGCCAACAAGTATGCGAAAAATGCGAAAGTAGGAGCCAGATGAGGGCAAATCCCAGACCTAACCGAGACATAAGCGGCGCTATCCTCTAAAATATTAATCGCAACCAGGTTTAATTGGCAGTTTCGGTGTGGTACCGCATTACTACGTGATCCAAACCAGGAAAAGCCCAGGATATGGCCAACAAGTATGCGAAAAATGCGAAAGTAGGAGCCAGATGAGGGCAAATCCCAGACCTAACCGAGACATAACCGGCGTTATCCTCTAAAATATTAATCGCAACCAGGTTTGATTGACTGCTTCGGTGTGGTACCGCATTACTACGTGATCCAAACCAGGCAAAGCCCAGGATCCGGCCAACAAGTATGCGATAGATGCGAAACTGCGAGCCAGATGAGGGCAAATACCAGACCTAACCGAGACATAACCGGCGTTATCCTCTAAAATATTAATCGCAACCAGGTTTAATTGACTGTTTCGGTGTGGTAGCGCATTACTACGTGATCTGAACCAGAAAAAGGCCAGGATCTAGCCATCAAGTATGCGATAGATGCGAAAGTGCGAGCCAGATGAGGGCAAATCCCAGACCTAACCGAGACATAACCGGCGTTATCCTCTAAAATATTAATCGCAACCAGGTTTAATTGACTGTTTCGGTGTGGTACCGCATTACTACGTGGTCCGAACCAGAAAAAGCCCAGGATCTTGCCAACAAGTAGGCGAAAAATGCAAAGGTACGAGCCAGATGAGGGCAAATCCCAGACCTAACCGAGACATAACCGGCGTTATCCCCCAAAATATTAATCGCAACCAGGTTTAATTGTCTGTTACGGTGTGGTACCGCATTACTACGTGATCCAAACCAGAAAAAGCCCAGGATCTTGACCACAAGTAGGCGAACAATGCGAAGGTACGAGCCAGATGATTGCAAATACCAGAACTAACCCAGCCATAACCAGCGCTATCCTCTAAGATACTAATCGGAACCAGCTTTTATTGGCGGTTTCAGTGTGGTACCACATTACTACGTGATACAGACCAGAAAAAGGCCAGGATCTGGCCAACAAGTATGCGAAAAATGCGAAAGTAGGAGCCAGATGAGGGCAAATCCCAGACCTAACCGAGACATAAGCGGCGCTATCCTCTAAAATATTAATCGCAACCAGGTTTAATTGACTGTTTCGGTGTGGTACCGCATTACTACGTGATCCAAACCAGAAAAAGGCCAGGATCTAGCCATCAAGTATGCGATAGATGCGAAAGTACGAGCCAGATGAGGGCAAATCCCAGACCTAACCGAGACATAACCGGCGTTATCCTCTAAAATATTAATCGCAACCAGGTTTAATTGACTGTTTCGGTGTGGTACCGCATTACTACGTGATCCAAACCAGAAAAAGGCCAGGATCTAGCCATCAAGTATGCGATAGATGCGAAAGTGCGAGCCAGATAAGGGCAAATACCAGAACTAACCCAGACATAACCGGCGTTATCCTCTAAAATATTAATCGGAACCAGGTTTAGTTGAATGTTTCAGTGTGGTACCTAATTACTACGTGGTCCAAGCCAGAAAAAGGCCAGGATCTGGCCAACAAGTATGCGAAAAATGCGAAAGTACGAGCCAGATGAGGGCAAATCCCAGACCTAACCGAGACATAACCGGCGTTATCCTCTAAAATATTAATCGGAACCAGGTTTATTTGACTGTTTTAGTGTGGTACCACATTACTACGTTGTCCAAGCCTGAAAAAGGCCAGGATCAGGCCAGCAAGTATGCGAAAAATGCGAAAGTGCGAGCCAGATGAGGGCAAATACCAGACCTATCCCAGACCTAGCCGGCGTTATCCTCTAAAATATTAATAGCAACCAGGTTTAATTGACTGTTTCGGTGTGGTACCGCATTACTACGTCATCCAAACCAGAAAAAGGCCAGGAACTAGCCATCAAGTATGCGATAGATGCGAAACTGCGAGCCAGATGAGGGCAAATACCAGACCTAACCGAGACATAACCGGCGTTATCCTCTAAAATATTAATCGCAACCAGGTTTAATTGTCTGTTTCGGTGTGGTACCGCATTACTACGTGATCCGAACCAGAAAAAGCCCAGGATCTTGCCAACAAGTAGGCGAAAAATGCAAAGGTACGAGCCAGATGATGGCAAATCCCAGACCTAACCGAGACATAACCGGCGTTATCCCCCAAAATATTAATCGCAACCAGGTTTAATTGACTGTTTCGGTGTGGTACCGCATTACTACGTCATCCAAACCAGAAAAAGGCCAGGAACTAGCCATCAAGTATGCGATAGATGCGAAACTGCGAGCCAGATGAGGGCAAATACCAGACCTAACCGAGACATAACCGGCGTTATCCTCTAAAATATTAATCGCAACCAGGTTTAATTGACTGCTTCGGTGTGGTACCGCATTACTACGTGATCCCAACCAGCAAAAGCCCAGGATCTGGCCAACAAGTATGCGAAAAATGCGAAAGTAGGAGCCAGATCAGGGCAAATCCCAGACCTAACCGAGACATAACCGGCGTTATCCTCTAAAATATTAATCGCAACCAGGTTTAATTGACTGCTTCGGTGTGGTACCGCATTACTACGTGATCCAAACCAGGAAAAGCCCAGGATCTGGCCAACAAGTATGCGAAAAATGCGAAAGTAGGAGCCAGATGAGGGCAAATCCCAGACCTAACCGAGACATAAGCGGCGCTATCCTCTAAAATATTAATCGCAACCAGGTTTAATTGGCAGTTTCGGTGTGGTACCGCATTACTACGTGATCCAAACCAGGAAAAGCCCAGGATATGGCCAACAAGTATGCGAAAAATGCGAAAGTAGGAGCCAGATGAGGGCAAATCCCAGACCTAACCGAGACATAACCGGCGTTATCCTCTAAAATATTAATCGCAACCAGGTTTGATTGACTGCTTCGGTGTGGTACCGCATTACTACGTGATCCAAACCAGGCAAAGCCCAGGATCCGGCCAACAAGTATGCGATAGATGCGAAACTGCGAGCCAGATGAGGGCAAATACCAGACCTAACCGAGACATAACCGGCGTTATCCTCTAAAATATTAATCGCAACCAGGTTTAATTGACTGTTACGGTGTGGTAGCGCATTACTACGTGATCCGAACCAGAAAAAGGCCAGGATCTAGCCATCAAGTATGCGATAGATGCGAAAGTGCGAGCCAGATGAGGGCAAATCCCAGACCTAACCGAGACATAACCGGCGTTATCCTCTAAAATATTAATCGCAACCAGGTTTAATTGACTGTTTCGGTGTGGTAACGCATTACTACGTGATCCGAACCAGAAAAAGCCCAGGATCTTGCCAACAAGTAGGCGAAAAATGCAAAGGTACGAGCCAGATGAGGGCAAATCCCAGACCTAACCGAGACATAACCGGCGTTATCCCCCAAAATATTAATCGCAACCAGGTTTAATTGTCTGTTACGGTGTGGTACCGCATTACTACGTGATCCAAACCAGAAAAAGCCCAGGATCTTGACCACAAGTAGGCGAACAATGCGAAGGTACGAGCCAGATGATTGCAAATACCAGAACTAACCCAGCCATAACCAGCGCTATCCTCTAAGATACTAATCGGAACCAGCTTTTATTGACGGTTTCAGTGTGGTACCACATTACTACGTGATACAGACCAGAAAAAGGCCAGGATCTGGCCAACAAGTATGCGAAAAATGCGAAAGTAGGAGCCAGATGAGGGCAAATCCCAGACCTAACCGAGACATAACCGGCGTTATCCTCTAAAATATTAATCGCAACCAGGTTTAATTGACTGCTTCGGTGTGGTACCGCATTACTACGTGATCCAAACCAGGAAAAGCCCAGGATCCGGCCAACAAGTATGCGAAAAATGCGAAAGTAGGAGCCAGATCAGGGCAAATCCCAGACCTAACCGAGACATAACCGGCGTTATCCTCTAAAATATTAATCGCAACCAGGTTTAATTGACTGTTTCGGTGTGGTAGCGCATTACTACGTGATCCGAACCAGAAAAAGGCCAGGATCTAGCCATCAAGTATGCGATAGATGCGAAAGTGCGAGCCAGATGAGGGCAAATCCCAGACCTAACCGAGACATAACCGGCGTTATCCTCTAAAATATTAATCGCAACCAGGTTTAATTGACTGTTTCGGTGTGGTACCGCATTACTACGTGATCCGAACCAGAAAAAGCCCAGGATCTTGCCAACAAGTAGGCGAAAAATGCAAAGGTACGAGCCAGATGAGGGCAAATCCCAGACCTAACCGAGACATAACCGGCGTTATCCCCCAAAATATTAATCGCAACCAGGTTTAATTGACTGTTTCGGTGTGGTGCCGCATTACTACGTGATCCAAACCAGGAAAAGCCCAGGATCTGGCCAACAAGTATGCGAAAAATGCGAAAGTAGGAGCCAGATCAGGGCAAATCCCAGACCTAACCGAGACATAACCGGCGTTATCCTCTAAAATATTAATCGCAACCAGGTTTAATTGACTGCTTCGGTGTGGTACCGCATTACTACGTGATCCAAACCAGGAAAAGCCCAGGATCTGGCCAACAAGTATGCGAAAAATGCGAAAGTAGGAGCCAGATGAGGGCAAATCCCAGACCTAACCGAGACATAAGCGGCGCTATCCTCTAAAATATTAATCGCAACCAGGTTTAATTGGCAGTTTCGGTGTGGTACCGCATTACTACGTGATCCAAACCAGGAAAAGCCCAGGATATGGCCAACAAGTATGCGAAAAATGCGAAAGTAGGAGCCAGATGAGGGCAAATCCCAGACCTAACCGAGACATAACCGGCGTTATCCTCTAAAATATTAATCGCAACCAGGTTTGATTGACTGCTTCGGTGTGGTACCGCATTACTACGTGATCCAAACCAGGCAAAGCCCAGGATCCGGCCAACAAGTATGCGATAGATGCGAAACTGCGAGCCAGATGAGGGCAAATACCAGACCTAACCGAGACATAACCGGCGTTATCCTCTAAAATATTAATCGCAACCAGGTTTAATTGACTGTTTCGGTGTGGTAGCGCATTACTACGTGATCTGAACCAGAAAAAGGCCAGGATCTAGCCATCAAGTAGGCGAAAAATGCAAAGGTACGAGCCAGATGAGGGCAAATCCCAGACCTAACCGAGACATAACCGGCGTTATCCCCCAAAATATTAATCGCAACCAGGTTTAATTGTCTGTTACGGTGTGGTACCGCATTACTACGTGATCCAAACCAGAAAAAGCCCAGGATCTTGACCACAAGTAGGCGAACAATGCGAAGGTACGAGCCAGATGATTGCAAATACCAGAACTAACCCAGCCATAACCAGCGCTATCCTCTAAGATACTAATCGGAACCAGCTTTTATTGGCGGTTTCAGTGTGGTACCACATTACTACGTGATACAGACCAGAAAAAGGCCAGGATCTGGCCAACAAGTATGCGAAAAATGCGAAAGTAGGAGCCAGATGAGGGCAAATCCCAGACCTAACCGAGACATAAGCGGCGCTATCCTCTAAAATATTAATCGCAACCAGGTTTAATTGACTGTTTCGGTGTGGTACCGCATTACTACGTGATCCAAACCAGAAAAAGGCCAGGATCTAGCCATCAAGTATGCGATAGATGCGAAAGTACGAGCCAGATGAGGGCAAATCCCAGACCTAACCGAGACATAACCGGCGTTATCCTCTAAAATATTAATCGCAACCAGGTTTAATTGACTGTTTCGGTGTGGTACCGCATTACTACGTGATCCAAACCAGAAAAAGGCCAGGATCTAGCCATCAAGTATGCGATAGATGCGAAAGTGCGAGCCAGATAAGGGCAAATACCAGAACTAACCCAGACATAACCGGCGTTATCCTCTAAAATATTAATCGGAACCAGGTTTAGTTGAATGTTTCAGTGTGGTACCTAATTACTACGTGGTCCAAGCCAGAAAAAGGCCAGGATCTGGCCAACAAGTATGCGAAAAATGCGAAAGTACGAGCCAGATGAGGGCAAATCCCAGACCTAACCGAGACATAACCGGCGTTATCCTCTAAAATATTAATCGGAACCAGGTTTATTTGACTGTTTTAGTGTGGTACCACATTACTACGTTGTCCAAGCCTGAAAAAGGCCAGGATCAGGCCAGCAAGTATGCGAAAAATGCGAAAGTGCGAGCCAGATGAGGGCAAATACCAGACCTATCCCAGACCTAGCCGGCGTTATCCTCTAAAATATTAATAGCAACCAGGTTTAATTGACTGTTTCGGTGTGGTACCGCATTACTACGTCATCCAAACCAGAAAAAGGCCAGGAACTAGCCATCAAGTATGCGATAGATGCGAAACTGCGAGCCAGATGAGGGCAAATACCAGACCTAACCGAGACATAACCGGCGTTATCCTCTAAAATATTAATCGCAACCAGGTTTAATTGTCTGTTTCGGTGTGGTACCGCATTACTACGTGATCCGAACCAGAAAAAGCCCAGGATCTTGCCAACAAGTAGGCGAAAAATGCAAAGGTACGAGCCAGATGATGGCAAATCCCAGACCTAACCGAGACATAACCGGCGTTATCCCCCAAAATATTAATCGCAACCAGGTTTAATTGACTGTTTCGGTGTGGTACCGCATTACTACGTCATCCAAACCAGAAAAAGGCCAGGAACTAGCCATCAAGTATGCGATAGATGCGAAACTGCGAGCCAGATGAGGGCAAATACCAGACCTAACCGAGACATAACCGGCGTTATCCTCTAAAATATTAATCGCAACCAGGTTTAATTGACTGCTTCGGTGTGGTACCGCATTACTACGTGATCCCAACCAGCAAAAGCCCAGGATCTGGCCAACAAGTATGCGAAAAATGCGAAAGTAGGAGCCAGATCAGGGCAAATCCCAGACCTAACCGAGACATAACCGGCGTTATCCTCTAAAATATTAATCGCAACCAGGTTTAATTGACTGCTTCGGTGTGGTACCGCATTACTACGTGATCCAAACCAGGAAAAGCCCAGGATCTGGCCAACAAGTATGCGAAAAATGCGAAAGTAGGAGCCAGATGAGGGCAAATCCCAGACCTAACCGAGACATAAGCGGCGCTATCCTCTAAAATATTAATCGCAACCAGGTTTAATTGGCAGTTTCGGTGTGGTACCGCATTACTACGTGATCCAAACCAGGAAAAGCCCAGGATATGGCCAACAAGTATGCGAAAAATGCGAAAGTAGGAGCCAGATGAGGGCAAATCCCAGACCTAACCGAGACATAACCGGCGTTATCCTCTAAAATATTAATCGCAACCAGGTTTGATTGACTGCTTCGGTGTGGTACCGCATTACTACGTGATCCAAACCAGGCAAAGCCCAGGATCCGGCCAACAAGTATGCGATAGATGCGAAACTGCGAGCCAGATGAGGGCAAATACCAGACCTAACCGAGACATAACCGGCGTTATCCTCTAAAATATTAATCGCAACCAGGTTTAATTGACTGTTACGGTGTGGTAGCGCATTACTACGTGATCCGAACCAGAAAAAGGCCAGGATCTAGCCATCAAGTAAGCGATAGATGCGAAAGTGCGAGCCAGATGAGGGCAAATCCCAGACCTAACCGAGACATAACCGGCGTTATCCTCTAAAATATTAATCGCAACCAGGTTTAATTGACTGTTTCGGTGTGGTAACGCATTACTACGTGATCCGAACCAGAAAAAGCCCAGGATCTTGCCAACAAGTAGGCGAAAAATGCAAAGGTACGAGCCAGATGAGGGCAAATCCCAGACCTAACCGAGACATAACCGGCGTTATCCCCCAAAATATTAATCGCAACCAGGTTTAATTGTCTGTTACGGTGTGGTACCGCATTACTACGTGATCCAAACCAGAAAAAGCCCAGGATCTTGACCACAAGTAGGCGAACAATGCGAAGGTACGAGCCAGATGATTGCAAATACCAGAACTAACCCAGCCATAACCAGCGCTATCCTCTAAGATACTAATCGGAACCAGCTTTTATTGACGGTTTCAGTGTGGTACCACATTACTACGTGATACAGACCAGAAAAAGGCCAGGATCTGGCCAACAAGTATGCGAAAAATGCGAAAGTAGGAGCCAGATGAGGGCAAATCCCAGACCTAACCGAGACATAACCGGCGTTATCCTCTAAAATATTAATCGCAACCAGGTTTAATTGACTGCTTCGGTGTGGTACCGCATTACTACGTGATCCAAACCAGGAAAAGCCCAGGATCCGGCCAACAAGTATGCGAAAAATGCGAAAGTAGGAGCCAGATCAGGGCAAATCCCAGACCTAACCGAGACATAACCGGCGTTATCCTCTAAAATATTAATCGCAACCAGGTTTAATTGACTGTTTCGGTGTGGTAGCGCATTACTACGTGATCCGAACCAGAAAAAGGCCAGGATCTAGCCATCAAGTATGCGATAGATGCGAAAGTGCGAGCCAGATGAGGGCAAATCCCAGACCTAACCGAGACATAACCGGCGTTATCCTCTAAAATATTAATCGCAACCAGGTTTAATTGACTGTTTCGGTGTGGTACCGCATTACTACGTGATCCGAACCAGAAAAAGCCCAGGATCTTGCCAACAAGTAGGCGAAAAATGCAAAGGTACGAGCCAGATGAGGGCAAATCCCAGACCTAACCGAGACATAACCGGCGTTATCCCCCAAAATATTAATCGCAACCAGGTTTAATTGACTGTTTCGGTGTGGTGCCGCATTACTACGTGATCCAAAACAGGAAAAGCCCAGGATCTGGCCAACACGTATGCGAAAAATGCGAAGGTACGGGCCAGATGATTGCAAATACCAGATCTAACCGAGACATAACCGGCGTTATCCTCTAAGATATTAATCGCAACCAGGTTTAATTGACTGTTACGGTGTGGTACCACATTACTACGTGGTCCAAGCCAGAAAAAGGCCAGGATCTGGCCAAAAAGTATGCGAAAAATGCGAAAGTGCGAGCCAGATGGGGGCAAATCCCAGACTTAACCGAGACATAATCGGCGTCATCCTCTAAAATATTAATCGCAACCAGGTTTAATTGACTGTTTCGGTGTAGTACCGCATTACTACGTGATCCAAACCAGAAAAAGGCCAGGATCTAGCCATCAAGTATGCGATAGATGCGAAAGTACGAGCCAGATGAGGGCAAATCCCAGACCTAACCCAGACATAACCGGCGTTATCCTCTAAAATATTAATCGCAACCAGCTACTATTGACTGTTTCAGTGTGGTGCCACATTACTACGTGATCCAAACCTGGAAAAGCCCAGGATCTGGCTAACAAGTATGCGAAAAATGCGAAGGTACGAGCCAGATGATTGCAAATACCAGACCTAACCGAGACATAACCGGCGTTACCCTCTAAAATATTAATCGCAACCAAGTTTAATTGACTGTTACGGTGTGGTACCGCATTACTACGTGATCCAGACCAGAAAAAGCCCAGGATCTGGCCAACAAGTATGCGAGAAATGCAACAGTACGAGCCAGATGAGGGCATATACCAGACCTAACCCCGACATAACCGGCGTTATCCTCTAAAATATTAATCGCAACCTGATTTAATTGACTCTTTCGGTGTGCAGCCACATTACTACGGGATCCAAACCAGAGAAAGCCCAGGATCTTGACAACAAGTAGGCGAAAAATGCGAAGGTACGAGCCAGATGATTGCAAATACCAGAACTAACCCAGCCATAACCAGCGTTATCCTCTAAGATACTAATCGGAACCAGCTTTTATTGACGGTTTCAGTGTGGTACCACATTACTACGTGATACAGACCAGAAAAAGGCACGGATCTGGCCAGGAAGTATGCGAAAAATGCGAAAGTACGAGCCAGATGAGGGCGAATACCAGACCTATCCCAGACATAGCCGGCGTTATCCTCTAAAATATTAATCGTAACCAGGTTTAATTGAATGTTACGGTGTGGTACCGCATTACTACGTGATCCGAACCAGAAAAAGCCCGGGATCTTGCCAACAAGTAGGCGAAAAATGCAAAGGTACGAGCCAGATGCGGGCAAAACCCAGACCTAACCGAGACATAACCGGCGTTATCCTCTAAAATATTAATCGCAACCAGGTTTAATTGACTGCTTCGGTGTGGTACCGCATTACTACGTGATCCAAACCAGGAAAAGCCCAGGATCTGGCCAACAAGTATGCGAAAAATGCGAAAGTAGGAGCCAGATCAGGGCAAATCCCAGACCTAACCGAGACATAACCGGCGTTATCCTCTAAAATATTAATCGCAACCAGGTTTAATTGACAGTTTCGGTGTGGTACCGCATTACTACCTGATCCGAACCAGAAAAAGCCCAGGCTCTTGACAACAAGTAGGCGAAAAATGCGAAGGTACGAGCCAGATGATTGCAAATACCAGAACTAACCCAGCCATAACCAGCGTTATCCTCTAAGATACTAATCGGAACCAGCTTTTATTGACGGTTTCAGAGTGGTACCACATTGCTACGTGATACAGACCAGAAAAAGGCCAGGATCTGGCCAGCTCGTATGCGAAAAATGCGAAAGTACGAGCCAGATGAGGGCAAATACCAGACCTATCCCAGACATAACCGGCGTTATCCTCTAAAATATTAATCGCAACCAGGTTTAATTGACTGTTTCGTTGTGGCACCGCATTACTACGTGATCCGAACCAGAAAAAGCCCAGGATCTTGCCAACAAGTAGGCGAAAAATGCAAAGGTACGAGGCAGATGAGGGCAAATCCCAGACCTAACCGAGACATAACCGGCGTTATCC
The DNA here is from genome assembly GCF_051014445.1 of Colletes latitarsis. Classification (NCBI taxonomy): domain Eukaryota; kingdom Metazoa; phylum Arthropoda; class Insecta; order Hymenoptera; family Colletidae; genus Colletes; species Colletes latitarsis. The sequence goes on along the minus strand of NC_135134.1, from coordinate 2,349,940 downwards.
CCCAAAATATTAATCGCAACCAGGTTTAATTGTCTGTTACGGTGTGGTACCGCATTACTACGTGATCCAAACCAGAAAAAGCCCAGGATCTTGACAACAAGTAGGCGAACAATGCGAAGGTACGAGCCAGATGATTGCAAATACCAGAACTAACCCAGCCATAACCAGCGTTATCCTCTAAGATACTAATCGGAACCAGGCTTTATTGACGGTTTCAGTGTGGTACCACATTACTACATGATACAGACCAGAAAAAGGCCAGGATCTGGCAAGCAAGTATGCGAAAAATGCGAAAGTACGAGCCAGATGAGGGCAAATCCCAGACCTAACCGAGACATAACCGGCGTTATCCTCTAAAATATTATTCGCAACCAGGTTTAATTGACTGTTTCGGTGTGGTACCGCATTACTCCGTGATCCAAACCAGAAAAAGGCCAGGATCTAGCCATCAAGTATGCGATAGATGCGAAAGTGCCAGCCAGATGAGGGCAAATCCCAGACCTAACCGAGACATAACCGGCGTTATCCTCTAAAATATTAATCGCAACCAGGTTTAATTGACTGTTTCGGTGTGGTACCGCATTACTACGTGATCCAAACCAGAAAAAGGCCAGGATCTAGCCATCAAGTATGCGATAGATGCGAAAGTACGAGCCAGATGAGGGCAAATCCCAGACCTAACCGAGACATAACCGGCGTTATCCTCTAAAATATTAATCGCAACCAGGTTTAATTGACTGTTTCGGTGTGGTACCGCATTACTACGTGGTCCAAGCCAGAAAAAGGCCAGGATCTGGCCAACAGGTATGCGAAAAATGCGAAAGTAGGAGCCAGATCCAGACCCTTGATGACGATCCATGGGGGCGCCCATATAAGGTGGTGCTGAATAAGCTCCGCCCGTGGGCGCCCCCCGTCACCGAGGGTCTTGACCCCCGGCTGCTGGAGGACGTGGTCAATACACTCTTCCCAATTGGGGAGAGGGGACCGCGTCCTCCGGCGGCGGCGGCTGTCCCAGTGGAGTGGACGGCCGAGCTGGGGGTCACGCAGGAGGAGCTGGCAGCGGCCATCAGACGGCTCGGGGTTCGTAACACGGCCCCGGGTCCGGATGGTGTGCCCGGCCGGGTTTGGGTCTTGACCCAGGGCGTCCTTGGGGCCGACCTCAGGCGGTTGTTCGACCGCTGCCTGAGGGACGGGCGATTCCCCCCCAGTTGGAAGGTGGCGAGGATGGTCCTCCTCCGGAAGGAGGGTCGGCCCGCGGAGTCTCCCTCCGCATACCGGCCCATTTGTCTCCTCGACGAGGTGGGCAAGCTCTTCGAGCGTGTGATTGCTGCCCGCCTCGTCGAGCACCTGTCGCGGGGTGATCCCGGTCTGGCCGACTGCCAGTTCGGTTTCCGGGGGGGCCGATCGACTATCGACGCGATAGGTCGTGTGAGGGCCCTCTCGGAGGCGGCCGTCTCCCGGGGAGGGGTGGCATTGGCAATATCCTTGGATATTGCCAATGCCTTTAACACCCTCCCCTGGGAAGAGATAAGGAGGGGACTCGAATATCATCGAGTCCCCCCTTGTCTCAGGGCGGTCGTCGGGGATTATCTCCGCGGCAGGTGGATCGAGTATCCGGGCCGGGATGGTGATATGCGGAGGGAGGTGTACTGCGGTGTTCCGCAGGGGTCGGTCCTCGGGCCACTCCTGTGGAACATCGCGTACGACTCGGTGTTGCGGGCCGGCCTCCCCGACGGCGTCAGCACGGTGTGTTATGCGGATGACACACTGGTGCTGGCCGTCGGGGCGCACTGGGGGAGGGCCATGCGTCGCGCGGAGGAGGGGTCGCAACGCGTCGTCGACCGGATCAGGGGGATGGGGATGACGGTGGCGGTCCATAAGACCGAGGTGATTGCGTTTCATTCACCTCGGCAGGATCCGCCACCCCCTCTGATTCGGGTGGGTGGGGCTGACATCGAGGTGAAGCCCCAGATCAGGTATCTAGGGCTGATCCTCGATAGGCACTGGCGTTTCGAGAAGCATTTCCGCTGCCTGGTCCCCCGGTTGGAAAGGATGGTTGCGGCTCTGGGCCGGATCCTGCCCAACCTGGGGGGCCCGGCGGGCAGAGTTCGTCGCCTCTATGTGGCAATGGTCCAGTCGGTGGCCCTATACGGGGCCCCCGTCTGGGCGGACGACCTGGCTGCCTCCCGGCGCAGCATGACTATGCTGCGTCGGGTGCAGAGGCGCATGGCGCTCAGGGTCGTCCGCGGGTATCGGACCATGTCACATGAGGCGGCGACGGTTCTAGCGGGGATGCCGCCCATGGACCTGCTCGCGCGGTCGCACGCGGTGATGTACCGGCACCGCGTCGACCGTCGCGCGGGGGTGTGGGCGGTCCCGGGCGGGCAGGAACCTGCTTGGGGCGATTTGAAGCGCCAGGCCCGGCAGTCCGTGTTGCTCGCGTGGCAGGAGCGGCTGGCTCTGCCAACCGCGGGGCACCGGACTGTCGGGGCTGTTCGGCCGCTCCTGAAGGAGTGGCTGGACAGAGGCCATGGCAGCCTCACCTACCGGATGGCACAGGTATTTTCCGGGCATGGCAGCTTCGGAAGATACCTGTGCCGGATAGGGAAGGAGCCGACGGCGCGTTGCTGCCACTGCGACGCTGAGCAGGACACAGCGGATCATACCCTGGAGGTATGCCCCGCGTGGGAGGGGGAGCGCCGTGTCCTGGTCGGCGTCGTCGGGCGGGATGTCTCGCTGCCGGGCGTGGTGCGCGCCATGCTCGGCAGCGAGGAGAAGTGGAGGGCCGTGGCCTCCTTCTGCGAGAACGTAATGTTGCAGAAGGAGGCCGCGGGGAGGGAGCGCGAGCTTCAGCGGCGTGCTGAAGCGCGCGCTCGTGCGGTGGCCCGAGGTCGTCGCCCGGTCGCGAGGCGTCGCGGGCGGCCGCCTCGGCGTGGCGGATGACCTAGGCTGGGAGGGGGGTCCTGAGGGGACCCTCCTCCCGCCAGGCGGCGCCGGGTCGGACCGGTTGGGGGTAGGAGTGCCTTCCCCTACCGGTCCGACGCAAGGGGAGGCACCCTCGGCGGTCTGGTGCGGCCATGAACGCCCGGCCGCCGAGGGATGGAAACGGGGTCGCGGGCGGTTGCGAGTTGGGGCTCGCAGCCGCCACTAAACGCGGCCCCGGGACGGATAGCGGCGGGATGGAGTGGCCCCGTCCCGCCGCTATGAGGCAGTGTGTCTACTGGGGGGACCGATTGTCCCCCCGGGGGATGGGCGCGAAAGCGCGGGCACGGGGAGGATACCGGAAGAATGCTTCGAGCGATTCCCGGTATCCTCCCAAAGAGTGCCGAAGGGTCACCGTGGGGTTTTTAGTGGGTAGGTCCCGCGCCTGTCGTTGTACGGGCGCGGGGAATCCCACACACGCCTCCCACCTCTCCCCAAGGAGGTGGGAGGGAGTCTTTCGAAGATTTTCCCCACGACAAAAAAAAAAAAAAAAAAAAAAAAAAGTAGGAGCCAGATTAGGGCAAATCCCAGACCTAACAGAGACATAACCGGCGTTATCCTCTAAAATATTAATCGCAACCAGGTTTAATTGACTGTTTCGGTGTGGTACCGCATTACTACGTGATCCAAACCAGAAAAAGGCCAGGATCTAGCCATCAAGTATGCGATAGATGCGAAAGTGCGAGCCAGATGAGGGCAAATACCAGAACTAACCCAGACATAACCGGCGTTATCCTCTAAAATATTAATCGGAACCAGGTTTAGTTGAATGTTTCAGTGTGGTACCTAATTACTACGTGGTCCAAGCCAGAAAAAGGCCAGGATCTGGCCAACAAGTATGCGAAAAATGCGAAAGTACGAGCCAGATGAGGGCAAATCCCAGACCTAACCGAGACATAACCGGCGTTATCCTCTAAAATATTAATCGGAACCAGGTTTATTTGACTGTTTTAGTGTGGTACCACATTACTACGTTGTCCAAGCCTGAAAAAGGACAGGATCTGGCCAGCAAGTATGCGAAAAATGCGAAAGTGCGAGCCAGATGAGGGCAAATACCAGACCTATCCCAGACCTAGCCGGCGTTATCCTCTAAAGTATTAATCGCAACCAGGTTTAATTGACTGTTTCGGTGTGGTACCGCATTACTACGTCATCCAAACCAGAAAAAGGCCAGGAACTAGCCATCAAGTATGCGATAGATGCGAAACTGCGAGCCAGATGAGGGCAAATACCAGACCTAACCGAGACATAACCGGCGTTATCCTCTAAAATATTAATCGCAACCAGGTTTAATTGACTGTTTCGGTGTGGTACCGCATTACTACGTGATCCGAACCAGAAAAAGCCTACGATCTTGCCAACAAGTAGGCGAAAAATGCAAAGGTACGAGCCAGATGAGGGCAAATCCCAGACCTAACCGAGACATAACCGGCGTTATCCCCCAAAATATTAATCGCAACCAGGTTTAATTGTCTGTTACGGTGTGGTACCGCATTACTACGTGATCCAAACCAGAAAAAGCCCAGGATCTTGACCACAAGTAGGCGAACAATGCGAAGGTACGAGCCAGATGATTGCAAATACCAGAACTAACCCAGCCATAACCAGCGCTATCCTCTAAGATACTAATCGGAACCAGCTTTTATTGACGGTTTCAGTGTGGTACCACATTACTACGTGATACAGACCAGAAAAAGGCCAGGATCTGGCCAACAAGTATGCGAAAAATGCGAAAGTAGGAGCCAGATGAGGGCAAATCCCAGACCTAACCGAGACATAACCGGCGTTATCCTCTAAAATATTAATCGCAACCAGGTTTAATTGACTGCTTCGGTGTGGTACCGCATTACTACGTGATCCAAACCAGGAAAAGCCCAGGATCCGGCCAACAAGTATGCGAAAAATGCGAAAGTAGGAGCCAGATCAGGGCAAATCCCAGACCTAACCGAGACATAACCGGCGTTATCCTCTAAAATATTAATCGCAACCAGGTTTAATTGACTGTTTCGGTGTGGTAGCGCATTACTACGTGATCCGAACCAGAAAAAGGCCAGGATCTAGCCATCAAGTATGCGATAGATGCGAAAGTGCGAGCCAGATGAGGGCAAATCCCAGACCTAACCGAGACATAACCGGCGTTATCCTCTAAAATATTAATCGCAACCAGGTTTAATTGACTGTTTCGGTGTGGTACCGCATTACTACGTGATCCGAACCAGAAAAAGCCCAGGATCTTGCCAACAAGTAGGCGAAAAATGCAAAGGTACGAGCCAGATGAGGGCAAATCCCAGACATAACCGAGACATAACCGGCGTTATCCCCCAAAATATTAATCGCAACCAGGTTTAATTGACTGTTTCGGTGTGGTGCCGCATTACTACGTGATCCAAACCAGGAAAAGCCCAGGATCTGGCCAACACGTATGCGAAAAATGCGAAGGTACGAGCCAGATGATTGCAAATACCAGATCTAACCGAGACATAACCGGCGTTATCCTCTAAGATATTAATCGCAACCAGGTTTAATTGACTGTTACGGTGTGGTACCGCATTACTACGTGATCCAAACCAGAAAAAGGCCAGGATCTACCCATCAAGTATGCGATACATGCGAAAGTGCGAGCCAGATGAGGGCAAATACCAGAACTAACCCAGACATAACCGGCGTTATCCTCCAAAATATTAATCGCAACCAGGTTTAATTGACTGTTACGGTGTGGTACCGCATTACTACGTGATCCAGACCAGAAAAAGCCCAGGATCTTGACAACAAGTAGGCGAAAAATGCGAAGGTACGAGCCAGATGATTGCAAATACCAGAACTAACCCAGCCATAACCAGCGTTATCCTCTAAGATACTAATCGGAACCAGCTTTTATTGACGGTTTCAGAGTGGTACCACATTGCTACGTGATACAGACCAGAAAAAGGCCAGGATCTGGCCAGCTTGTATACGAAAAATGCGAAAGTACGAGCCAGATGAGGGCAAATACCAGACCTATCCCAGACATAGCCGGCGTTATCCTCTAAAATATTAATCGGAACCAGGTTTATTTGACTGTTTCAGTGTGGTACCACATTACTACGTGGTCCAAGCCAGAAAAAGGCCAGGATCTGGCCAAAAAGTATGCGAAAAATGCGAAAGTGCGAGCCAGATGAGGGCAAATCCCAGACCTAACCGAGACATAATCGGCGTCATCCTCTAAAATATTAATCGCAACCAGGTTTAATTGACTGTTTCGGTGTAGTACCGCATTACTACGTGATCCAATACAGAAAAAGGCCAGGATCTAGCCATCAAGTATGCGATAGATGCGAAAGTACGAGCCAGATGAGGGCAAATCCCAGACCTAACCCAGACATAACCGGCGTTATCCTCTAAAATATTAATCGCAACAAGCTACTATTGACTGTTTCAGTGTGGTGCCACATTACTACGTGATCCAAACCTGGAAAAGCCCAGGATCTGGCTAACAAGTATGCGAAAAATGCGAAGGTACGAGCCAGATGATTGCAAATACCAGACCTAACCGAGACATAACCGGCGTTATCCTCTAAAATATTAATCGCAACCAAGTTTAATTGACTGTTACGGTGTGGTACCGCATTACTACGTGATCCAGACCAGAAAAAGCCCAGGATCTGGCCAACAAGTATGCGAGAAATGCAACAGTACGAGCCAGATGAGGGCATATACCAGACCTAACCCCGACATAACCGGCGTTATCCTCTAAAATATTAATCGCAACCTGATTTAATTGACTCTTTCGGTGTGCAGCCACATTACTACGGGATCCAAACCAGAAAAAGCCCAGGATCTTGACAACAAGTAGGCGAAAAATGCGAAGGTACGAGCCAGATGATTGCAAATACCAGAACTAACCCAGCCATAACCAGCGTTATCCTCTAAGATACTAATCGGAACCAGCTTTTATTGACGGTTTCAGTGTGGTACCACATTACTACGTGATACAGACCAGAAAAAGGCACGGATCTGGCCAGGAAGTATGCGAAAAATGCGAAAGTACGAGCCAGATGAGGGCGAATACCAGACCTGTCCCAGACATAGCCGGCGTTATCCTCTAAAATATTAATCGTAACCAGGTTTAATTGAATGTTACGGTGTGGTACCGCATTGCTACGTGATCCGAACCAGAAAAAGCCCGGGATCTTGCCAACAAGTAGGCGAAAAATGCAAAGGTACGAGCCAGATGCGGGCAAAATCCAGACCTAACCGAGACATAACCGGCGTTATCCTCTAAAATATTAATCGCAACAAGGTTTAATTGACTGCTTCGGTGTGGTACCGCATTACTACGTGATCCAAACCAGGAAAAGCCCAGGATCTGGCCAACAAGTATGCGAAAAATGCGAAAGTAGGAGCCAGATCAGGGCAAATCCCAGACCTAACCGAGACATAACCGGCGTTATCCTCTAAAATATTAATCGCAACCAGGTTTAATTGACTGTTTCGTTGTGGCACCGCATTACTACGTGATCCGAACCAGAAAAAGCCCAGGATCTTGCCAACAAGTAGGCGAAAAATGCAAAGGTACGAGCCAGATGAGGGCAAATCCCAGACCTAACCGAGACATAACCGGCGTTATCCCCCAAAATATTAATCGCAACCAGGTTTAATTGTCTGTTACGGTGTGGTACCGCATTACTACGTGATCCAAACCAGAAAAAGCCCAGGATCTTGACAACAAGTAGGCGAACAATGCGAAGGTACGAGCCAGATGATTGCAAATACCAGAACTAACCCAGCCATAACCAGCGTTATCCTCTAAGATACTAATCGGAACCAGCCTTTATTGACGGTTTCAGTGTGGTACCACATTACTACATGATACAGACCAGAAAAAGGCCAGGATCTGGCAAGCAAGTATGCGAAAAATGCGAAAGTACGAGCCAGATGAGGGCAAATCCCAGACCTAACCGAGACATAACCGGCGTTATCCTCTAAAATATTATTCGCAACCAGGTTTAATTGACTGTTTCGGTGTGGTACCGCATTACTCCGTGATCCAAACCAGAAAAAGGCCAGGATCTAGCCATCAAGTATGCGATAGATGCGAAAGTGCCAGCCAGATGAGGGCAAATCCCAGACCTAACCGAGACATAACCGGCGTTATCCTCTAAAATATTAATCGCAACCAGGTTTAATTGACTGTTTCGGTGTGGTACCGCATTACTACGTGATCCAAACCAGAAAAAGGCCAGGATCTAGCCATCAAGTATGCGATAGATGCGAAAGTACGAGCCAGATGAGGGCAAATCCCAGACCTAACCGAGACATAACCGGCGTTATCCTCTAAAATATTAATCGCAACCAGGTTTAATTGACTGTTTCGGTGTGGTACCGCATTACTACGTGGTCCAAGTCAGAAAAAGGCCAGGATCTGGCCCAACAGGTATGCGAAAAATGCGAAAGTAGGAGCCAGATTAGGGCAAATCCCAGACCTTACAGAGACATAACCGGCGTTATCCTCTAAAATATTAATCGCAACCAGGTTTAATTGACTGTTTCGGTGTGGTACCGCATTACTACGTGATCCAAACCAGAGAAAGGCCAGGATCTAGCCATCAAGTATGCGATAGATGCGAAAGTGCGAGCCAGATGAGGGCAAATACCAGAACTAACCCAGACATAACCGGCGTTATCCTCTAAAATATTAATCGGAACCAGGTTTAGTTGAATGTTTCAGTGTGGTACCTAATTACTACGTGGTCCAAGCCAGAAAAAGGCCAGGATCTGGCCAACAAGTATGCGAAAAATGCGAAAGTACGAGCCAGATGAGGGCAAATCCCAGACCTAACCGAGACATAACCGGCGTTATCCTCTAAAATATTAATCGGAACCAGGTTTATTTGACTGTTTTAGTGTGGTACCACATTACTACGTTGTCCAAGCCTGAAAAAGGCCAGGATCTGGCCAGCAAGTATGCGATAGATGCGAAACTGCGAGCCAGATGAGGGCAAATACCAGACCTAACCGAGACATAACCGGCGTTATCCTCTAAAATATTAATCGCAACCAGGTTTAATTGACTGTTTCGGTGTGGTACCGCATTACTACGTGATCCAAACCAGAAAAAGGCCAGGATCTAGCCATCAAGTATGCGATAGATGCGAAAGTACGAGCCAGATGAGGGCAAATCCCAGACCTAACCGAGACATAACCGGCGTTATCCTCTAAAATATTAATCGCAACCAGGTTTAATTGACTGTTTCGGTGTGGTACCGCATTACTACGTGGTCCAAGTCAGAAAAAGGCCAGGATCTGGCCAACAGGTATGCGAAAAATGCGAAAGTAGGAGCCAGATTAGGGCAAATCCCAGACCTAACAGAGACATAACCGGCGTTATCCTCTAAAATATTAATCGCAACCAGGTTTAATTGACTGTTTCGGTGTGGTACCGCATTACTACGTGATCCAAACCAGAGAAAGGCCAGGATCTAGCCATCAAGTATGCGATAGATGCGAAAGTGCGAGCCAGATGAGGGCAAATACCAGAACTAACCCAGACATAACCGGCGTTATCCTCTAAAATATTAATCGGAACCAGGTTTAGTTGAATGTTTCAGTGTGGTACCTAATTACTACGTGGTCCAAGCCAGAAAAAGGCCAGGATCTGGCCAACAAGTATGCGAAAAATGCGAAAGTACGAGCCAGATGAGGGCAAATACCAGACCTATCCCAGACCTAGCCGGCGTTATCCTCTAAAATATTAATCGCAACCAGGTTTAATTGACTGTTTCGGTGTGGTACCGCATTACTACGTCATCCAAACCAGAAAAAGGCCAGGAACTAGCCATCAAGTATGCGATAGATGCGAAACTGCGAGCCAGATGAGGGCAAATACCAGACCTAACCGAGACATAACCGGCGTTATCCTCTAAAATATTAATCGCAACCAGGTTTAATTGACTGTTTCGGTGTGGTACCGCATTACTACGTGATCCGAACCAGAAAAAGCCTAGGATCTTGCCAACAAGTAGGCGAAAAATGCAAAGGTACGAGCCAGATGAGGGCAAATCCCAGACCTAACCGAGACATAACCGGCGTTATCCCCCAAAATATTAATCGCAACCAGGTTTAGTTGTCTGTTTCGGTGTGGTACCGCATTACTAGGTGATCCGAACCAGAAAAAGCCCAGGATCTTGACAACAAGTGGGCGAAAAATGCGAAGGTACGAGCCAGATGATTGCAAATACCAGAACTAACCCAGCCATAACCAGCGTTGCCTCTAAGATACTAATCGGAACCAGCTTTTATTGACGGTTTCAGTGTGGTACCACATTACTACGCGATACAGACCAGAAAAAGGCCAGGATCTGGCCAGCAAGTATGCGAAAAATGCGACAGTGCGAGCCAGATGAGGGCAAATACCAGACCTATCCCAGACATAGCCGGCGTTATCCTCTAAAATATTAATCGGAACCAGGTTTATTAGACTGTTTCGGTGTGGTACCACATTACTACGTGGTCCAAGCCAGAAAAAGGCCAGGATCTGGCCAACAAGTGTGCGAAAAATGCGAAAGTACGAGCCAGATGAGGGCAAATCCCAGACCTAACCGAGATATAAGCGGCGTTATCCTCTAAAATATTAATCGCAACCAGGTTTAATTGACTGTTTCGGTGTGGTACCGCATTACTACGTCATCCAAACCAGAAAAAGGCCAGGAACTAGCCATCAAGTTTGCGATAGATTCGAAAGTGCGAGCCAGATGAGGGCAAATCCCAGACCTAACCGAGACATAACCGGCGTGATCCTCTAAAATATTAATCGCAAACAGGTTTAATTGACTGTTTCGGTGTGGTACCGCATTACTACGTGATCCGAACCAGAAAAAGCCCAGGATCTTGCCAACAAGTAGGCGAAAAATGCAAAGGTACGAGCCAGATGAGGGCAAATCCCAGACCTAACCGAGACATAACCGGCGTTATCCCCCAAAATATTAATCGCAACCAGGTTTACTTGTCTGTTTCGGTGTGGTACCGCATTACTACGTGATCCGAACCAGAAAAAGCCCAGGATCTTGACAACAAGTAGGCGAAAAATGCGAAGGTACGAGCCAGATGATTGCAAATACCAGAACTAACCCAGCCATAACCAGCGTTGCCTCTAAGATACTAACCGGAACCAGCTTTTATTGACGGTTTCTGTGTGGTACCACATTACTACGTGATACAGACCAGAAAAAGGCCAGGATCTGGCCAGCAAGTATGCGAAAAATGCGACAGTGCGAGCCAGATGAGGGCAAATACCAGACCTATCCCAGACATAGCCGGCGTTATCCTCTAAAATATTAATCGGAACCAGGTTTATTTGACTGTTTCGGTGTGGTACCACATTACTACGTGGTCCAAGCCAGAAAAAGGCCAGGATCTGGCCAACAAGTATGCGAAAAATGCGAAAGTGCGAGCCAGAGGAGGGCAAATCCCAGACCTTACCGAGACATAACCGGCGTTATCCTCTAAAATATTATTCGCAACCAGGTTTAATTGACTGCTTCGGTGTGGTACCGCATTACTACGTGATCCAAACCAGAAAAAGGCCAGGATCTAGCCATCAAGTATGCGATAGATGCGAAAGTGCGAGCCAGATGAGGGCAAATTCCAGAACTAACTCAGACATAACCGGCGTTATCCTCTAAAATATTAATCGGAACCAGGTTTATTTGACTGTTTCGGTGTGGTACCACATTACTACGTGGTCCAAGCCAGAAAAAGGCCAGGATCTGGCCAACAAGTATGCGAAAAATGCGAAAGTACGAGCCAGATGAGGGCAAATCCCAGACCTAACCGAGACATAACCGGCGTTATCCTCTAAAATATTAATCGCAACCAGGTTTAATTGACTGTTTCGGTGTGGTACCGCATTACTACGTGATCCGAACCAGAAAAAGCCCAGGATCTTGACAACAAGTAGGCGAAAAATGCGAAGGTACGAGCCAGATGAGTGCAAATCCCAGACCTAACCGAGACATAACCGGCGTTATCCTCTAAAATATTAATCGGAACCCGGTTTAATTGACTGTTTCAGTGTGGTACCATATTACTACTTGATCCAAACCAGGAAAAGCCCAGGATCTGGCCAACAAGTATGCGAAAAATGCGAAAGTAGGAGCCAGATGAGGGCAAATCCCAGACCTAACCGAGACATAACCGGCGTTATCCTCTAAAATATTAATCGCAACCAGGTTTAATTGACTGTTTCGGTGTGGTACCGCATTACTACGTGATCCGAACCAGAAAAAGCCCAGGATCTTGCCAACAAGTAGGCGAAAAATGCGAAGGTACGAGCCAGATGATTGCAAATACCAGAACTAACCCAGCCATAACCAGCGTTATCCTCTAAGATACTAATCGGAACCAGCTTTTATTGACGGTTTCAGTGTGGTACCACACTACTACGTGATACAGACCAGAAAAAGGCCAGGACCTGGCCAACAAGTATGCGAAAAATGCGAAAGTGCGAGTCAGATGAGGGCAAATCCCAGACCTAACCGAGACATAACCGGCGTTATCCTCTAAAATATTATTCGCAACCAGGTATAATTGACTGTTTCGGTGTGGTACCGCGTTACTACGTGATCCAAACCAGAAAAAGGCCAGGATCTAGCCATCAAGTATGCGATAGATGCGAAAGTGCGAGCCAGATGAGGGCAAATCGCAGACCTAACCGAGACATAACCGGCGTTATCCTCTAAAATATTAACCGCAACCAGGGTTAGTTGAATGTTTCAGTGTGGTACCTAATTACTACGTGGTCCAAACCAGAAAAAGGCCAGGATCTAGCCATCAAGTATGCGATAGACGCGAAAGTGCGAGCCAGATGAGGGCAAATACCAGAACTAACCCAGACATAACCGGCGTTATCCTCTAAAATATTAATCGGAACCAGGTTTAGTTGAATGTTTCAGTGTGGTACCTAATTACTACGTGGTCCAAGCCTGAAAAAGGCCAGGATCTGGCCAACAAGTATGCGAAAAATGCAAAAGTACGAGCCAGATGAGGGCAAATCCCAGACCTAACCGAGACATAACCGGCGTTATCCTCTAAAATATTAATCGCAACCAGGTTTAATTGACTGTTTCGGTGTGGTACCGCATTACTACGTGATCCAAGCCAGAAAAAGGCCAGGATCTGGCCAACAAGTATGCGAAAAATGCGAAAGTAGGAGCCAGATTAGGGCAAATCCCAGACCTAACCGAGACATAACCGGCGTTATCCTCTAAAATATTAATCGCAACCAGGTTTAATTGACTGTTTCGGTGTGGTACCGCCTTACTACGTGATCCAAACCAGAAAAAGGCCAGGATCTAGCCATCAAGTATACGATAGATGCGAAAGTGCGAGCCAGATGAGGGCAAATACCAGAACTAACCCAGACATAACCGGCGTTATCCTCTAAAATATTAATCGGAACCAGGTTTAGTTGAATGTTTCAGTGTGGTACCTAATTACTACGTGGTCCAAGCCAGAAAAAGGCCAGGATCTGGCCAGCAAGTATGCGAAAAATGCGAAAGTGCGAGCCAGATGAGGGCAAATACCAGACCTATCCCAGACCTAGCCGGCGTTATCCTCTAAAATATTAATCGCAACCAGGTTTAATTGACTGTTTCGGTGTGGTACCGCATTACTACGTCATCCAAACCAGAAAAAGGCCAGGAACTAGCCATCAAGTATGCGAAAAATGCGAAAGTACGAGCCAGATGAGGGCAAATCCCAGACCTAACCGAGACATAACCGGCGTTATCCTCTAAAATATTAATCGGAACCAGGTTTATTTGACTGTTTCGGTGTGGTACCGCATTACTACGTGATCCAAACCAGAAAAAGGCCAGGATCTAGCCATCAAGTATGCGATAGATGCGAAAGTGCGAGCCAGATGAGGGCAAATACCAGAACTAACTCAGACATAACCGGCGTTATCCTCTAAAATATTAATCGGAACCAGGTTTAGTTGACTGTTTCAGTGTGGTACCAAATTACTACGTGGTCCAAGCCAGAAAAAGGCCAGGATCTGGCCAACAAGTATGCGAAAAATGCGAAAGTACGAGCCAGATGAGGGCAAATCCCAGACCTAACCGAGACATAACCGGCGTTATCCTCTAAAATATTAATCGGAACCAGGTTTATTTGACTGTTTTAGTGTGGTACCACATTACTACGTTGTCCAAGCCTGAAAAAGGCCAGGATCTGGCCAGCAAGTATGCGAAAAATGCGAAAGTGCGAGCCAGATACCCTCAGGGGCTGCCAGCCTTTCAGCTGCAGTACGGGCTTAACGAACCCGGGGTACCCGAGTCATACACACACCGTAAGCCTCCTGTTGGTCGTCACAACGACCCATTCACAATTCCCTATTGGTTTTGTGAATGGTACGTGACGGCAGGATGAACGGGGGTCTTGGCTTAACCGCCTGGGCCACGAGTATGGCGACTCTATAAAATCGCCCTCCAATCCTAAGCTATGGTGCGCGGCGATGGGATGCATGGTTGGGGGAGAAGGCCCAATCCCAAGCGACCACCTCCGGGGAACCTGCCGATCCCCCGGAGTATTAGGCTTACCCGGGTAAGGCGGCTCTGCCCGGGTGGACCTTTATTTCCGACCATCTCGTGGGACTATTATGGACACAGGAAATAAAATGGGGATGGGGCGGGTTTTGTCGGTTGGGGAGGACGGAGACGGGGTTGGGGTTAGGGTGGCGGCGCTCGCGCACCACTCAGCGCCAGGTCCGGCTTCGTGGAGGGTGGAGGAGGACGACGAGACGGCGTCGGTCTCGTCCCTCTCCTCCAGCACGAGCCACATAGGCTCTAAGAGGAAGAGGACGGGGCAGGCCGTCGTCGAGGTGGGCGGAGCGATGAGCCCGTCGGTGAGGCTGAGTTGCCTCAGGGACGAGGTGACCGAGGAGATATCGGAGAGGATCTCCTCGTCCCTGAGGCGGGTGGAGAAAGTCGCCGCTGCCTGCGCCTTTAAGGGGCAGAAAAGCGGTGGCGCGGAGGCCCTGAAGGCCGCGGCGGAGGAAATGAGGGAGGCGGCGCGGGAGCTCAGAGGGCGGAACGCCCGTCTGCAGCTCCTGTTGGAGGAGGAGCGACAGGGGAGGAGGAGGGCAGAGGCGCTGTGGAACAGCGCGGCCCTCCCTCCCATCCTCCCTCCTCCTCCACCGCCGCGTCCCTCGGCGGAGGTAAATAAGCGGAGTGCGGCGGCAGTGGTGCGGGGCACCGCGGGCCCCTCCACCCGCACTCCGCCCGTGAAGAAGTCCCCGTCCTCCTCAGTAGACGATCTTCTGAGGAGGATTGGGGACATGATTGATGGCAAGCTGGCCGCCTTCCGGGAGGAGCTCCTCGCCGCAAGAGCGGTCACCAGGAAGTCGGTGCCTCCCCGACCTGTTCCGGTACAGTCGGGGAAGGCAAAGAAGGGCGGAGTGAAGGCTCCGCCCAGCATTGCGGCATCAGGGCCCCGGGTCGCGACCCCCAAGGGGGGTGGTGTACCCGTGGCCGCGGTGGTCGCGTCCTCCACAGCACCCTCCCAAGGGGGGGTGGCGTGGAGTGAGGTGGTGGGGCGGAAGGCGAAGCGGGCGGCGAGGAAGGCCTCGCAACCGCAGCCTCCGCCTCCGCCGCCGGCGGCCAAGGTAAAGGCCGCGAAGGTCGGGAAGGCACGACCAGGTCGTCCCCCAAAAACGGCAGCGGTGACGCTGACCGTTGCGCAGGGGGGCGACCTGACCCTCGCGGAGGCGATGCGGCTCGCCAGGGAGAATATCTCCCTGGAAGAGCTGGGCATCGCCTCCGTGAGGGCGAAGAGGGCCGTGACCGGGGGTCTCTTGCTGGAGATCCCCGGTGCAGAAGGCGGCGCGAAGGCGGATCGTCTCGCCCAGAGGCTCCGGGAGCAGCTGGGCGAGCGAGGTGTCCGGGTCGCCCGGCCCACGAAGCGCACGGAGATGCGCGTTTGTGGGCTGGACGACTCGGTCAGCGCACAGGATGTGTCCCGTGCCCTTGCGAGGGCGGGGGACTGTCCTGTGGAGGACCTGCGGATCGGAGAGATCCGCAGGTCGCCCTCCGGCCTCGGGTCGGTGTGGGCCCGGTGCCCCCTCTCCGCCGCCCGTAAGGTGGCGGAATCCGGGAGGGTGTTGGTGGGGTGGGTTTCGGCGCGAGTGGAAATCCTCGCGCCGCGCCCGCTCCAGTGTCACCGCTGCCTCGAATTGGGGCACGTGAGGCAGTGGTGCACCTCGCCGGTGGACCGCAGCGGTCAGTGTTACCGCTGCGGTGCCAAAGAGCACCGTGCGAGCCAGTGCTCGGCGGCCCCCCACTGCCCGCTGTGTGCGGACATGGGGAGGCCAGCCGATCACAGGGTGGGGAGCAAGAAGTGCTCCCCCCCCTCCCGGAAGGAGAGGAAGAGGCGGGCTGCACCGGCTCCGGTGCCGAGGGCGGTCGCATCGTCCTCCATGGAGGTGGACGGTGCTACGGGGACGGACGGCCGGGAGGAGGCTGGCGCGGCCATTAATTAATGCCGCCCCGCCTCCTCCTCCAGGCCAACCTCAACCACTGCCGCGCGGCACAGGACTTGATGTCCCAAGTCCTCGCGGAGTGGGGGGTTGGCCTGGCGGTCGCCGCCGAGCCGTACCGCGTCCCTGATCACCCTCATTGGGTGGGCGACGCGGACGGCTTGGTGGCGACGGTATGGGGAGGGGGCGACGGGTCCCCACCGTTCTCCTTGTTGGAGCGCGGTCGGGGATTCGTCGCCGTGGACTGGGGGGGAGTCGCTGTGGTGGGGTGCTACATTTCGCCCCGTAGCGGTCACGCTGCGTTCGAGCTGTACTTGGCCGAGGTCGCGGCATGCGTGCAGCGCTACGCGGCCCGGCCGGTGCTGGTCCTGGGGGATTTTAATGCCAAGTCGGTGGCTTGGGGATCCCCCAGGACCTCCGTTCGCGGCGGGATCCTGGGCGATTGGGCGGCGGGGCTCGACCTCCGGGTATTGAACCGGGGGTCGGAGCACACATGCGTGCGGCGATATGGGGGGTCCATCGTGGATGTTGGATTCGCGACCCCCAACGCCGTGCGCATGGTGTCGGGTTGGCACGTGGTCGCGGGGGCAGAGACACTCTCCGATCACCGGTACATCCGGATGGAGGTCTCTGCCGCCGCGAGTGCATCCCGACACGGCCGCCTGCGTGGCACCCCACCACGCCGCTGGGCGCTTCGGCGCCTGGACAAGGACGCCCTGATGGCAGCTGCCCTCGCTGCAACTTGGCCGCAGGGAGCGGCCGAGTTGCCGAGCATAGAGGAGGAGGTCGCCCGGCTCGGAGCATTGGTCGCGGGTATTTGCGACGCGGCGATGCCTCGGGTCGGGCGGGCTTCTTCTCGCCGGGCGGTGTACTGGTGGTCGGACGCGATCGCGGAGTTGCGAGTCGCGACTGTCCGCGCCCGACGCCAGTACACCCGCGCGCGCCGTCGTCAACGTACAGGCGACGGCGTGGCGCGAGCGAGGGCAGCTGATGACCTGTATGGAGCATACCGCGTGGCGCAGGTTGCTCTGCAGGTCGCCATCAAACGGGCCAAGACCCAGGCATGGAAGGAGCTCCTCCAGACCCTTGATGACGATCCATGGGGGCGCCCATATAAGGTGGTGCTGAATAAGCTCCGCCCGTGGGCGCCCCCCGTCACCGAGGGTCTTGACCCCCGGCTGCTGGAGGACGTGGTCAATACACTCTTCCCAATTGGGGAGAGGGGACCGCGTCCTCCGGCGGCGGCGGCTGTCCCAGTGGAGTGGACGGCCGAGCTGGGGGTCACGCAGGAGGAGCTGGCAGCGGCCATCAGACGGCTCGGGGTTCGTAACACGGCCCCGGGTCCGGATGGTGTGCCCGGCCGGGTTTGGGTCTTGACCCAGGGCGTCCTTGGGGCCGACCTCAGGCGGTTGTTCGACCGCTGCCTGAGGGACGGGCGATTCCCCCCCAGTTGGAAGGTGGCGAGGATGGTCCTCCTCCGGAAGGAGGGTCGGCCCGCGGAGTCTCCCTCCGCATACCGGCCCATTTGTCTCCTCGACGAGGTGGGCAAGCTCTTCGAGCGTGTGATTGCTGCCCGCCTCGTCGAGCACCTGTCGCGGGGTGATCCCGGTCTGGCCGACTGCCAGTTCGGTTTCCGGGGGGGCCGATCGACTATCGACGCGATAGGTCGTGTGAGGGCCCTCTCGGAGGCGGCCGTCTCCCGGGGAGGGGTGGCATTGGCAATATCCAAGGATATTGCCAATGCCTTTAACACCCTCCCCTGGGAAGAGATAAGGAGGGGACTCGAATATCATCGAGTCCCCCCTTGTCTCAGGGCGGTCGTCGGGGATTATCTCCGCGGCAGGTGGATCGAGTATCCGGGCCGGGATGGTGATATGCGGAGGGAGGTGTACTGCGGTGTTCCGCAGGGGTCGGTCCTCGGGCCACTCCTGTGGAACATCGCGTACGACTCGGTGTTGCGGGCCGGCCTCCCCGACGGCGTCAGCACGGTGTGTTATGCGGATGACACACTGGTGCTGGCCGTCGGGGCGCACTGGGGGAGGGCCATGCGTCGCGCGGAGGAGGGGTCGCAACGCGTCGTCGACCGGATCAGGGGGATGGGGATGACGGTGGCGGTCCATAAGACCGAGGTGATTGCGTTTCATTCACCTCGGCAGGATCCGCCACCCCCTCTGATTCGGGTGGGTGGGGCTGACATCGAGGTGAAGCCCCAGATCAGGTATCTGGGGCTGATCCTCGATAGCCACTGGCGTTTCGAGAAGCATTTCTGCTGCCTGGTCCCCCGGTTGGAAAGGATGGTTGCAGCTCTGGGCCGGATCCTGCCCAACCTGGGGGGCCCGGCGGGCCGAGTTCGTCGCCTCTATGTGGCAATGGTCCAGTCGGTGGCCCTATACGGGGCCCCCGTCTGGGCGGACGACCTGGCTGCCTCCCGGCGCAGCATGACTATGCTGCGTCGGGTGCAGAGGCGCATGGCGCTCAGGGTCGTCCGCGGGTATCGGACCATGTCACATGAGGCGGCGACGGTTCTAGCGGGGATGCCGCCCATGGACCTGCTCGCGCGGTCGCACGCGGTGATGTACCGGCACCGCGTCGACCGTCGCGCGGGGGTGGGGGCGGTCCCGGGCGGGCAGGAACCTGCTTGGGGCGATTTGAAGCGCCAGGCCCGGCAGTCCGTGTTGCTCGCGTGGCAGGAGCGGCTGGCTCTGCCAACCGCGGGGCACCGGACTGTCGGGGCTGTTCGGCCACTCCTGAAGGAGTGGCTGGACAGAGGCCATGGCAGCCTCACCTACCGGCTGGCACAGGTATTTTCCGGGCATGGCAGCTTCGGAAGATACCTGTGCCGGATAGGGAAGGAGCCGACGGCGCGTTGCTGCCACTGCGACGCTGAGCAGGACACGGCGGATCATACCCTGGAGGTATGCCCCGCGTGGGAGGGGGAGCGCCGTGTCCTGGTCGGCGTCGTCGGGCGGGATGTCTCGCTGCCGGGCGTGGTGCGCGCCATGCTCGGCAGCGAGGAGAAGTGGAGGGCCGTGGCCTCCTTCTGCGAGAACGTAATGTTGCAGAAGGAGGCCGCGGGGAGGGAGCGCGAGCTTCAGCGGCGCACTGAAGCTCGCGCTCGTGCGGTGGCCCGAGGTCGTCGCCCGGTCGCGAGGCGTCGCGGGCGGCCGCCTCGGCGTGGCGGATGACCTAGGCTGGGAGGGGGGTCCTGAGGGGACCCTCCTCCCGCCAGGCGGCGCCGGGTCGGACCGGTTGGGGGTAGGAGTGCCTCCCCCTACCGGTCCGACGCAAGGGGAGGCACCCTCGGCGGTCTGGTGCGGCCATGAACGCCCGGCCGCCGAGGGGTGGAAACGGGGTCGCGGGCGGTTGCGAGTTGGGGCTCGCAGCCGCCACTAAACGCGGCCCCGGGACGGATAGCGGCGGGATGGAGTGGCCCCGTCCCGCCGCTATGAGGCAGGGTGTCTACTGGGGGGACCGATTGTCCCCCAGGGGGATGGGCGCGAAAGCGCGGGCACGGGGAGGATACCGGAAGAATGCTTCGAGCGATTCCCGGTATCCTCCCAAAGCGTGCCGAAGGGTCACCGTGGGGTTTTTAGTGGGTAGGTCCCGCGCCTGTCGTTGTACGGGCGCGGGGAATCCCACACACCCCTCCCACCTCTCCCCAAGGAGGTGGGAGGGAGTCTTTCGAAGATTTTCCCCACGACAAAAAAAAAAAAAAAAAAAAAAAAAAAAAAGTGCGAGCCAGATGAGGGCAAATCCCAGACCTAACCGAGACATAACCGGCGTTATCCTCTAAAGTATTAATCGGAACCAGGTATAATTGACTGTTTCAGTGTGGTACCACATTACTACGTTATCCAAACCAGAAAAAACCCAGGATCTGGCCAGCAAGTATGCGAAAAATGCGACAGTGCGAGCCAGATGAGGGCAAATACCAGACCTATCCCAGACATAGCCGGCGTTATCCTCTAAAATATTAATCGGAACCAGGTTCATTTGACTGTTTCGGTGTGGTACCACATTACTACGTGGTCCAAGCCAGAAAAAGGCCAGGATCTGGCCAACAAGTATGCGAAAAATGCGAAAGTGCGAGCCAGATGAGGGCAAATCCCAGACCTTACCGAGACATAACCGGCGTTATCCTCTAAAATATTAATCGGAACCAGGTTTAATTGACTGTTTCGGTGTGGTACCGCATTACTACGTGATCCGAACCAGAAAAAGCCCAGGATCTTGCCAACAAGTAGGCGAAAAATGCGAAGGTACGACCCAGATGAGGGCAAATCCCAGACCTAACCGAGACATAACCGGCGTTATCCTCTAAAATATTAATCGAAACCAGGTTTAATTGACTGTTTCAGTGTGGTACCATATTACTACTTGATCCAAACCAGGATAGGCCCAGGATCTGGCCAACAAGTATGCGAAAAATGCGAAAGTAGGAGCCAGATCAGGGCAAATCCCAGACCTAACCGAGACATAACCGGCGTTATCCTCTAAAATATTAATCGCAACCAGGTTTAATTGACTGTTACGGTGTGGTACCGCATTACTACGTGGTCCAAACCAGAAAGAGCCCAGGATCTTGCAAACAAGTAGGCGAACAATGCGAAGGTACGAGCCAGATGATTGCAAATACCAGAACTAACCCAGCCATAACCAGCGTTATCCTCTAAGATACTAATCGGAACCAGCTTTTGTTGACGGTTTCAGTGTGGTACCACATTACTACGTGATACAGACCAGAAAAAGGCCAGGATCTGGCCAGCAAGTATGCGAAAAATGCGAAAGTACGAGCCAGATGAGGGCGAATACCAGACCTATCCCAGACGTAGCCAGCGTTATCCTCTAAAATATTAATCGGAACCAGGTTTATTTGATTGTTTCAGTGTGGTACCACATTACTACGTGGTCCAAGCCAGAAAAAGGCCAGGATCTGGCCAACAAGTATGCGAAAAATGCGAAAGTGCGAGCCAGATGAGGGCAAATCCCAGACCTAACCGAGACATAACCGGCGTTATCCTCTAAAATATTAATCGGAACCAGGTTTATTTGACTGTTTCGGTGTGGTACCACATTACTACGTGGTCCAAGCCAGAAAAAGGCCAGGATCTGGCCAACAAGTATGCGAAAAATGCGAAAGTGCGAGGCAGATGAGGGCAAATCCCAGACCTTACCGAGACATAACCGGCGTTATCCTCTAAAATATTAATCGAAACCAGGTTTAATTGACTGTTTCAGTGTGGTACCATATTACTACTTGATCCAAACCAGGAAAAGCCCAGGATCTGGCCAACACGTATGCGAAAAATGCGAAAGTAGGAGTCAGATCAGGGCAAATCCCAGACCTAACCGAGACATAACCGGCGTTATCCTCTAAAATACTAATCGAAACCAGGTTTAATTGACTGTTTCAGTGTGGTACCATATTACTACTTGATCCAAACCAGGATAAGCCCAGGATCTGGCCAACAAGTATGCGAAAAATGTGAAAGTAGGAGCCAGATCAGGGCAAATCCCAGACCTAACCGAGACATAACCGGCGTTATCCTCTAAAATATTAATCGCAACCAGGTTTAATTGACTGTTTCGGTGTGGTACCGCATTACTACGTGGTCCAAGCCAGAAAAAGGCCAGGATCTGGCCAACAAGTATGCGAAAAATGCGAAAGTACGAGCCAGATGAGGGCAAATCCCAGACCTAACCGAGACATAACCGGCGTTATCCCCCAAAATATTAATCGCAACCAGGTTTAATTGTCTGTTTCGGTGTGGTACCGCATTACTACGTGGTCCAAACCAGAAAGAGCCCAGGATCTTGCAAACAAGTAGGCGAACAATGCGAAGGTACGAGCCAGATGATTGCAAATACCAGAACTAACCCAGCCATAACCAGCGTTATCCTCTAAGATACTAATCGGAACCAGCTTTTGTTGACGGTTTCAGTGTGGTACCACATTACTACGTGATACAGACCAGAAAAAGGCCAGGATCTGGCCAGCAAGTATGCGAAAAATGCGAAAGTACGAGCCAGATGAGGGCGAATACCAGACCTATCCCAGACGTAGCCGGCGTTATCCTCTAAAATATTAATCGGAACCAGGTTTATTTGATTGTTTCAGTGTGGTACCACATTACTACGTGGTCCAAGCCAGAAAAAGGCCAGGATCTGGCCAACAAGTATGCGAAAAATGCGAAAGTGCGAGCCAGATGAGGGCAAATCCCAGACCTAACCGAGACATAACCGGCGTTATCCTCTAAAATATTATTCGCAACCAGGTTTAATTGACTGTTTCGGTGTGGTACCGCAATACTACGTGATCCAAACCAGAAAAAGGCCAGGATCTAGCCATCAAGTATGCGATAGATGCGAAAGTGCGAGCCAGATGAGGGCAAATCCCAGACCTAACCGAGACATAACCGGCGTTATCCTCTAAAATATTAATCGCAACCAGGTTTAATTGACTGTATCGGTGTGGTGACGCATTACTACGTGATCCAAACCAGGAAAAGCCCAGGATCTGGCCAACACGTATGCGAAAAATGCGAAAGTAGGAGTCAGATCAGGGCAAATCCCAGACCTAACCGAGACATAACCGGCGTTATCCTCTAAAATACTAATCGCAACCAGGTTTAATTGACTGTTTCGGTGTGGTACCGTATTACTACGTGATCCAAACCAGAAAAAGGCCAGGATCTAGCCATCAAGTATGCGATAGATGCGGAAGTGCGAGCCAGATGAGGGCAAATACCAGAACTAACCCAGACATAACCGGTGTTATCCTCTAAAATATTAATCGGAACCAGGTTTCACTTGAATGTTTCAGTGTGGTACCTAATTACTACGTGGTCCAAGCCAGAAAAAGGCCAGGATCTGGCCAACAAGTATGCGAAAAATGCGAAAGTACGAGCCAGATGAGGGCAAATCCCAGACCTAACCGAGACATAACCGGCGTTATCCTCTAAAATATTAATCGCAACCAGGTTTAATTGACTGTTTCGGTGTGGTACCGCATTACTACGTGATCCGAACCAGAAAAAGCCCAGGATCTTGACAACATGTAGGCGAAAAATGCGAAAGTAGGAGCCAGATCAGGGCAAATCCCAGACCTAACCGAGACATAACCGGCGTTATCCTCTAAAATATTAATCGGAACCAGGTTTAATTGACTGTTTCGGTGTGGTACCGCATTACTACGTGATCCGAACCAGAAAAAGCCCAGGATCTTGCCAACAAGTAGGCGAAAAATGCGAAAGTAGGAGCCAGATCAGGGCAAATCCCAGACCTAACCGAGACATAACCGGCGTTATCCTCGAAAATATTAATCGGGACCAGGTTTAGTTGAATGTTTCAGTGTGGTACCTAATTACTACGTGGTCCAAGCCAGAAAAAGGCCAGGATCTGGCCAACAAGTATGCGAAAAATGCGAAAGTGCGAGGCAGATGAGGGCAAATCCCAGTCCTTACCGAGACATAACCGGCGTTATCCTCTAAAATATTAATCGGAACCAGGTTTAGTTGAATGTTTCAGTGTGGTACCTAATTACTACGTGATCCAAACTAGAAAAAGGCCAGGATCTAGCCATCAAGTATGCGATAGACGCGAAAGTGCGAGCTAGATGAGGGCAAATACCAGAACTAACCCAGACATAACCGGCGTTATCCTCTAAAATATTAATCGGAACCAGGTTTAGTTGAATGTTTCAGTGTGGTACCTAATTACTACGTGGTCCAAGCCAGAAAAAGGCCAGGATCTGGCCAACAAGTATGCGAAAAATGCGAAAGTGCGAGCCAGATGAGGGCAAATCCCAGACCTTACCGAGACATAACCGGCGTTATCCTCTAAAATATTAATCGGAACCAGGTTTAGTTGAATGTTTCAGTGTGGTACCTAATTACTACGTGGTCCAAGCCAGAAAAAGGCCAGGATCCGGCCAACAAGTATGCGAAAAATGCGAAAGTACGAGCCAGAGGAGGGCAAATCCCAGTCCTAACCGAGACATAACCGGCGTTATCCTCTAAAATATTAATCGCAACCAGGTTTAATTGACTGTTTCGGTGTGGCACCGCATTACTACGTGATCCGAACCAGAAAAAGCCCAGGATCTTGACAACAAGTAGGCGAAAACTGCGAAGGTACGAGCCAGATGATTGCAAATACCAGAACTAACCCAGCCATAACCGGCGTTATCCTCTAAGATACTAATCGAAACCAGCTTTTATTGACGGTTTCAGTGTGGAACCACATTACTACGTGATACAGACCAGAAAAAGGCCAGGATCTGGCCAGCAAGTATGCGAAAAATGCGAAAGTGCGAGCCAGATGAGGGCAAATACCAGACCTATCCCAGACATAGCCGGCGTTATCCTCTAAAATATTAATCGGAACCAGGTTTATTTGACTGTTTCAGTGTGGTACCACATTACTACGTGATCCAAGCCAGAAAAAGCCCAGGATCTAGCCATCAAGTATGCGATAGATGCGAAAGTGCGAGCCAGATGAGGGCAAATACCAGAACTAACTCAGACATAACCGGCGTTATCCTCTAAAATATTAATCGGAACCATGTTTAATTGACTGTTTCAGTGTGGTACCATATTACTACTTGATCCAAACCAGGAAAAGCCCAGGATCTGGCCAACAAGTATGCGAAAAATGCGAAAGTAGGAGCCAGATCAGGGCAAATCCCAGACCTAACCGAGACATAACCGGCGTTATCCCCCAAAATATGAATCGCAACCTGGTTTAATTGACAGTTTCGGTGTGGTACCGCATTACTACGTGATCCAAACCAGAAAAAGGCCAGGATCTGGCCATAAAGTATGCGATAGATGCGAAAGTGCGAGCCAGATGAGGGCAAATACCAGAACTAACACAGACATAACCGGCGTTATCCTCTAAAATATTAATCGCAACCAGGTTTAATTGACTGTTTCGGTGTGGTACCGCATTACTACGTGATCCGAACCAGAAAAAGCCCAGGATCTGGCCAACAAGTATGCGAAAAATGCGATGGTACGAGCCAGATGATTGCAAATACCAGAACTAACCCAGCCATAACCAGCGTTATCCTCTAAGATACTAATCGCAACCAGGTTTAATTGACTGTTTCGGTGTGGTACCGCATTACTACGTGATTCAAACCAGAAAAAGGCCAGAATATAGCCATCAAGTATGCGATAGATGCGAAAGTGCGAGCCAGATGAGGGCAAATACCAGAACTAACCCAGACATAACCGGCGTTATCCTCTAAAATAGTAATCGCAACCAGGTTTAATTGACTGTTACAGTGCGGTACCGCATTACTAAGTGATCCAAATCAGAAAAAGCCCAGGATCTTGACAACAAGTAGGCGAAAAATGCGAAGGTACGAGCCAGATGATTGCAAATACCAGAACTAACCCAGCCATAACCAGCGTTATCCTCTAAGATACTAATCGGAACCAGCTTTAATTGACGGTTTCAGTGTGGTACCACATTACTACGAGATACAGTCCAGAAAAAGGGCAGGATCTGGCCAACAAGTATGCGAAAAATGCGAAAGTGCGAGCCAGATGAGGGCAAATCCCAGACCTAACCGAGACATAACCGGCGTTATCCTCTAAAATATTAATCGCAACCAGGTTTAATTGACTGTTTCGGTGTGGTACCCCATTACTACGTGATTCAAACCAGAAAAAGGCCAGAATCTAGCCATCAAGTATGCGATAGATGCGAAAGTGCGAGCCAGATCAGGGCAAATCCCAGACCTAACCCAGACATAACCGGCGTTATCCTCTAAAATATTAATCGCAACCAGCTTCTATTGACTGTTTCAGTGTGGTGCCACATTACTACGTGATCCAATCCAGGAAAAGCCCAGGATCTGGCCAACAAGTATGCGAAAAATGCGAAAGTAGGTGCCAGATCAGGGCAAATCCCAGACCTAACCGAGACATAACCGGCGTTATCCTCTAAAATATTAATCGCAACCAGGTTTAATTGACTGTTTCTGTGTGGTACCGCATTACTACGTGATCCAAACCAGAAAAATGCCAGGATCTAGCCATCAAGTATGCGATAGATGCGAAAGTGCGAGCCAGATGAGGGCAAATACCAGAACTAACCCAGACATAACCGGCGTTATCCTCTAAAATATTAATCGGAACCAGGTTTAATTGACTGTTTCGGTGTGGTACCGCATTACTACGTGATCCGAACCAGAAAAAGCCCTGGATCTTGCCAACAAGTAGGCGAAAAATGCAAAGGTACGAGCCAGATGAGGGCAAATCCCAGACCTGACCGAGACATAACCGGCATTATCCTCTAAAATATTAATCGCAACCAGGTTTAATTGACTGTTTCGGTGTGGTACCGCATTACTACGTGATCCGGACCAGAAAAAGCCCAGGATCTGGCCAACAAGTATGCGAAAAATGCGAAAGTAGGAGCCAGATCAGGGCAAATCCCAGACCTAACCGAGACATAACCGGCGTTATCCTCTAAAATATTAATCGCAACTAGGTTTAATTGACTGTTTCGGTGTGGTACCGCATTACTACGTGATTCAAACCAGAAAAAGGCCAGAATATAGCCATCAAGTATGCGATAGATGCGAAAGTGCGAGCCAGATGAGGGCAAATACCAGAACTAACCCAGACATAACCGGCGTTATCCTCTAAAATAGTAATCGCAACCAGGTTTAATTGACTGTTACAGTGCGGTACCGCATTACTAAGTGATCCAAATCAGAAAAAGCCCAGGATCTTGACAACAAGTAGGCGAAAAATGCGAAGGTACGAGCCAGATGATTGCAAATACCAGAACTAACCCAGCCATAACCAGCGTTATCCTCTAAGATACTAATCGGAACCAGCTTTTATTGACGGTTTCAGTGTGGTACCACATTACTACGAGATACAGTCCAGAAAAAGGCCAGGATCTGGCCAACAAGTATGCGAAAAATGCGAAAGTGCGAGCCAGATGAGGGCAAATCCCAGACCTAACCGAGACATAACCGGCGTTATCCTCTAAAATATTAATCGCAACCAGGTTTAATTGACTGTTTCGGTGTGGTACCCCATTACTAAGTGATTCAAACCAGAAAAAGGCCAGAATCTAGCCATCAAGTATGCGATAGATGCGAAAGTGCGAGCCAGATGAGGGCAAATACCAGAACTAACCCGGACATTACCGGCGTTATCCTCTAAAATATTAATCGAAACCAGGTTTAGTTGAATGTTTCAGTGTGGTACCTAATTACTACGTGGTCCAAGCCAGAAAAAGGCCAGGATCTGGCCAACAAGTATGCGAAAAATGCGAAAGTACGAGCCAGATGGGGGCAAATCCCAGACCTAACCGAGACATAACCGGCGTTATCCTCTAAAATAGTAATCGCAACCAGGTTCAATTGACTGTTACAGTGCGGTACCGCATTACTAAGTGATCCAAACCAGAAATAGCCCAGGATCTTGACAACAAGTAGGCGAAAAATGCGAAGGTACGAGCCAGATGATTGCAAATACCAGTACTAACCCAGCCATAACCAGCGTTATCCTCTAAGATACTAATCGGAACCAGCTTTTATTGACGGTTTCAGTGTGGTACCACATTACTACGTGATACAGACCAGAAAAAGGCCAGGATCTGGCCAGGAAGTATGCGAAAAATGCGAAAGTACGAGCCAGATGTGGGCGAATACCAGACCTATCCCAGACATAGCCGGCGTTATCCTCTAAAATATTAATCGAAACCAGGTTTATTTGACTGTTTCAGTGTGGTACCACATTACTACGGGGTCCAAGCCAGAAAAAGGCCAGGATCTGGGCAACAAGAATGCGAAAAAAGCGAAAGTACGAGCCAGATGAGGGCAAATCCCAGACCTAACCCAGCCATAACCGGAGTTATCCTCTAAAATATTAATCGCAACCAGCTTCTATTGACTGTTTCAGTGTGGTGCCACATTACTACGTGATCCAAACCAGGAAAAGCCCAGGATCTGGCCAACAAGTAGGCGAAGAATGCAATGGTACGAGCCAGATGAGGGCAAATCCCAGACCTAACCGAGACATAACCGGCGTTATCCTCTAAAATATTAATCGCAACCAGGTTTAATTGACTGTTAAGGTGTGGTACCGCATTACTACGTGATCCAAACCAGAAAAAGCCCAGGATCTTGACAACAAGTAGGCGTAAAATGCGAAAGTGCGAGCCAGATCAGGGCAAATCCCAGACCTAACCGAGACATAACCGGCGTTATCCTCTAAAATATTAATCGCAACCAGGTTTAATTGACTGTTTCGGTGTGGTACCGCATTACTACGTGATCCGAACCAGAAAAAGCCCAGGATCTTGACAACAAGTTGGCGAAAAATGCGAAGGTACGAGCCAGACGATTGCATATACCAGAACTATCCCAGCCATAACCAGCGTTATCCTCTAAGATACTAATCGGAACCAGGTTTATTTGACTGTTTCAGTGTGGTACCACATTACTACGTGGTCCAAGCCAGAAAACGGCCAGGATCTGGCCAACAAGTATGCGAAAAATGCGAAAGTGCGAGCCAGATGAGGGCAAATACCAGAACTAACCCAGACATAACCGGCGTTATCCTCTAAAATAGTAATCGCAACCAGGTTTAATTGACTGTTACAGTGCGGTACCGCATTACTAAGTGATCCAAATCAGAAAAAGCCCAGGATCTTGACAACAAGTAGGCGAAAAATGCGATGGTACGAGCCAGATGATTGCAAACACCAGAACTAACCCAGCCATAACCAGCGTTATCCTCTAAGATACTAATCGGAACCAGCTTTAATTGACGGTTTCAGTGTGGTACCACATTACTACGAGATACAGTCCAGAAAAAGGCCAGGATCTGGCCAACAAGTATGCGAAAAATGCGAAAGTGCGAGCCAGATGAGGGCAAATCCCAGACCTAACCGAGACATAACCGGCGTTATCCTCTAAAATATTAATCGCAACCAGGTTTAATTGACTGTTTCGGTGTGGTACCGCATTACTACGTGATCCAAACCAGAAAAATGCCAGGATCTAGCCATCAAGTATGCGATAGATGCGAAAGTACGAGCCAGATGAGGGCAAATCCCAGACCTAACCCAGACATAACCGGCGTTATCCTCTAAAATATTAATCGCAACCAGGTTTAATTGACTGTTTCGGTGTGGTACCGCATTACTACGTGATCCAAACCAGAAAAATGCCAGGATCTAGCCATCAAGTATGCGATAGATGCGAAAGTGCGAGCCAGATGAGGGCAAATACCAGAACTAACCCAGACATAACCGGCGTTATCCTCTAAAATATTAATCGGAACCAGGCTTAATTGAGTGTTTCGGTGTGGTACCGCATTACTACGTGATCCGGACCAGAAAAAGCCCAGGATCTTGCCAACAAGTAGGCGAAAAATGCAAAGGTGCGAGCCAGATGAGGGCAAATCCCAGACCTAACCGAGACATAACCGGCATTATCCTCTAAAATATTAATCGCAACCAGGTTTAATTGACTGTTTCGGTGTGGTACCGCATTACTACGTGATCCGAACCAGAAAAAGCCCAGGATCTGGCCACAAGTATGCGAAAGTAGGAGCCAGATCAGGGCAAATCCCAGACCTAACCGAGACATAACCGGCGTTATCCCCTAAAATACTAATCGCAACCAGGTTTAATTGACTGTTTCGGTGTGGTACCGCATTACTACGTGATTCAAACCAGAAAAAGGCCAGAATATAGCCATCAAGTTTGCGATAGATGCGAAAGTGCGAGCCAGATGAGGGCTAATACCAGAACTAACCCAGACATAACCGGCGTTATCCTCTAAAATATTAATCGGAACCAGGTTTAGTTGAATGTTTCAGTGTGGTACCTAATTACTACGTGGTCCAAGCCAGAAAAAGGCCAGGATCTGGCCAACAAGTATGCGAAAAATGCGAAAGTACGAGCCAGATGAGGGCAAATCCCAGACCTAACCGAGACATAACCGGCGTTATCCTCTAAAATAGTAATCGCAACCAGGTTTAATTGACTGTTACAGTGCGGTACCGCATTACTAAGTGATCCAAATCAGAAAAAGCCCAGGATCTTGACAACAAGTAGGCGAAAAATGCGAAGGTACGAGCCAGATGATTGCAAATACCAGAACTAACCCAGCCATAACCAGCGTTATCCTCTAAGATACTAATCGGAACCAGCATTTATTGACGGTTTCAGTGTGGTACCACATTACTTCGAGATACAGACCAGAAAAAGGCCAGGATCTGGCCAACAAGTATGCGAAAAATGCGAAAGTGCGAGCCAGATGAAGGCAAATCCCAGACCTAACCGAGACATAACTGGCGTTATACTCTAAAATATTAATCGCAACCAGGTTTAATTGACTGTTTCGGTGTGGTACCGCATTACTACGTGATTCAAACCAGAAAAAGGCCAGGATCTTGACAACAAGTAGGCGAAAAATGCGTAGGTACGAGCCAGACGATTGCAAATACCAGAACTAACCCAGCCATAACCAGCGTTATCCTCTAAGATACTAATCGGAACCAGCTTTCATTGACGGTTTCAGTGTGGTACCACATTACTACGTGGTCCAAGCCAGAAAAAGGCCAGGATATGAGCAACAAGTATGCGAAAAATGCGAAAGTACGAGACAGGTGAGGGCAAATCCCAGACCTAACCCAGACATAACCGGAGTTATCCTCTAAAATATTAATCGCAACCAGCTTCTGTTGACTGTTTCAGTGTGGTGCCACATTACTACGCGATCCAAACCAGAAAAAGGCCAGGATCTAGCCATCAAGTATGCGATAGATGCGAAAGTGCGTGCCAGATGAGGGCAAATACCAGAACTAACCCAGACATAACCGGCGTTATACTCTAAAATATTAATCGGAACCAGGTTTAGTTGAATGTTTCAGTGTGGTACCTAATTACTACGTGGTCGAAGCCAGAAAAAGGCCAGGATCTGGCCAACAAGTATGCGAAAAATGCGAAAGTACGAGCCAGATGAGGGCAAATCCCAGACCTAACCGAGACATAACCGGCGTTATCCTCTAAAATATTAATCGCAACCAGGTTTAATTGACTGTTTCGGTGTGGTACCGCATTACTACGTGATCCGAACCAGAAAAAGCCCAGGATCTTGCCAACAAGTAGGCGAAAAATGCAATGGTACGAGCCAGATGAGGGCAAATCCCAGACCTAACCGAGACATAATCGGCGTTATCCTCCAAAATATTAATCGCAACCAGGTTTAATTGACTGTTACGGTGTGGTACCGCATTACTACGTGATCCAAACCAGAAAAAGCCCAGGATCTTGACAACAAGTAGGCGTAAAATGCGAAAGTGCGAGCCAGATGAGGGCAAATCCCAGACCTAACCGAGACATAACCGGCGTTATCCTCTAAAATATTAATCGCAACCAGGTTTAATTGACTGTTTCGGTGTGGTACCGCATTACTACGTGATCCGAACCAGAAAAAGCCCAGGATCTTGACAACAAGTTGGTGAAAAATGCGAAGGTACGAGCCAGATGATTGCATATACCAGAACTAACCCAGCCATAACCAGCGTTATCCTCCAAAATGTTAATCGCAACCAGCTTCTATTGACTGTTTCAGTGTGGTGCCACATTACTACGTGGTCCAAGCCAGAAAAATGCCAGGACCTCGGCAACAAGTATGGGAAAAATGCGAAAGTACGAGCCAGATGAGGGCAAATCCCAGACCTAAGCGAGACATAACTGGCGTTATCCTCTAAAATATTAATCGCAACCAGGTTTAATTGACTGTTTCGGTGTGGTACCGCATTACTACGTGATCCGAACCAGAAAAAGCCCAGGATCTTGCCAACAAGTAGGCGAAAAATGCGAAAGTAGGAGCCAGATGATTGCAAATACCAGACCTAACCCAAACATAACCAGCGTTATCCTCCAAGATATTCATCCCAACCAGGTTTCATTGACTGCCTCGGTGCGGAACCACACTACGACGGGATACAAACCCGAAACAGCCCTGGATCTGGCCAACAGGTATACTAGAAATGCGAAAGTACGAGCCAGATGAGGGCAAATCCCAGACCTAACCTAGACATAACCGGCGTTATCCTCTATAATATTAATCGCAACCAGCTTCTATTGACTGTTTCAGTGTGGTGCCACATTACTACGTGATCCAAACCAGGAAAAGCCTTGGATCTGGCCAACAGGTATGCGAAAAATGCGAAAGTAGGAGTCAGATCAGGGCAAATCCCAGACCTAACCGAGACATAACCGGCGTTATCCTCTAAAATATTAATCGGAACCAGGTTTATTTGACTGTTTCAGTGTGGTACCACATTACTACGTGGTCCAAGCCAGAAAAAGGCCAGGATCTGGCCAACAAGTATGCGAAAAATGCGAAAGTACGAGCCAGATGAGGGCGAATACCAGACCTATCCCAGACATAGCCGGCGTTATCCTCTAAAATATTAATCGGAACCAGGTTTATTTGACTGTTTCAGTGTGGTACCACATTACTACGTGGTCCAAGCCAGAAAAAGGCCAGGATCTGGCCAACAAGTATGCGAAAAATGCGAAAGTGCGAGCCAGATGAGGACAAATCCCAGACCTAACCCCGACATAACAGGCGTTATCCTCTAAAATATTAATCGCAACCAGCTTCTATTGACTGTTCCAGTGTGGTGCCACATTACTACGTGATCCAAACCAGGAAAAGCCCAGGATCTGGCCAACAAGTATGCGAAAAATGCGAAAGTAGGAGCCAGATCAGGGCAAAACCCAGACCTAACCGAGACATAACCGGCGTTATCCTCTAAAATATTAATCGGAACCAGGATTAATTGACTGCTTTAGCGTGGTACGGCATTACGACGGAATCCAAACCAGAAAAAGCCCAGGATCTGGCCAAGAAGTATGCGAATAATGCGAAAGTACGAGCCAGATGAGGGCGAATACCAGACCTATCCCAGACATAACCGGCGTTATCCTCTAAAATATTAATCGGAACCAGGTTTATTTGACTGTTTCAGTGTGGTACCGCATTACTACGTGATCCGAACCAGAAAAAGCCCAGGATCTTGCCAACAAGTAGTTGAAAAATGCAAAGGTACGAGCCAGATGAGGGCAAATCCCAGACCTAACCGAGACATAACCGGCGTTATCCTCCAAAATATTAATCGCAACCAGGTTTATTTGACTGTTTCAGTGTGGTACCGCATTACTACGTGATCCGAACCAGAAAAAGCCCAGGATCTTGCCAACAAGTAGGCGAAAAATGCAAAGGTACGAGCCAGATGAGGGCAAATCCCAGACCTAACCGAGACATAACCGGCGTTATCCTCCAAAATATTAATCGCAACCAGGTTTCATTGACTGCCTCGGTGCGGAACCACACTACGACGGGATACAAACCCGAAACAGCCCTGGATCTGGCCAACAGGTATACTAGAAATGCGAAAGTACGAGCCAGATGAGGGCAAATCCCAGACCTAACCTAGACATAACCGGCGTTATCCTCTATAATATTAATCGCAACCAGCTTCTATTGACTGTTTCAGTGTGGTGCCACATTACTACGTGATCCAAACCAGGAAAAGCCTTGGATCTGGCCAACAGGTATGCGAAAAATGCGAAAGTAGGAGTCAGATCAGGGCAAATCCCAGACCTAACCGAGACATAACCGGCGTTATCCTCTAAAATATTAATCGGAACCAGGTTTATTTGACTGTTTCAGTGTGGTACCACATTACTACGTGGTCCAAGCCAGAAAAAGGCCAGGATCTGGCCAACAAGTATGCGAAAAATGCGAAAGTACGAGCCAGATGAGGGCGAATACCAGACCTATCCCAGACATAGCCGGCGTTATCCTCTAAAATATTAATCGGAACCAGGTTTATTTGACTGTTTCAGTGTGGTACCACATTACTACGTGGTCCAAGCCAGAAAAAGGCCAGGATCTGGCCAACAAGTATGCGAAAAATGCGAAAGTGCGAGCCAGATGAGGGCAAATCCCAGACCTAACCGAGATATAACCGGCGTTATCCTCTAAAATATTAATCGCAACCAGGTTTAATTGACTGTTTCGGTGTGGTACCGCATTACTACGTGATCCAAACCAGAAAAAGGCCAGGATCTGGCCAACAAGTATGCGAAAAATGCGAAAGTACGAGCCAGATGAGGGCGAATACCAGACCTATCCCAGACATAGCCGGCGTTATCCTCTAAAATATTAATCGGAACCAGGTTTATTTGACTGTTTCAGTGTGGTACCACATTACTACGTGGTCCAAGCCAGAAAAAGGCCAGGATCTGGCCAACAAGTATGCGAAAAATGCGAAAGTACGAGCCAGATGAGGGCGAATACCAGACCTATCCCAGACATAACCGGCGTTATCCTCTAAAATATTAATCGCAACCAGGTTTAATTGACTGTTTCAGTGTGGTACCGCTTTACTACGTGGTCCAAGCCAGAAAAAGGCCAGGATCTGGCCAACAAGTATGCGAAAAATGCGAAAGTGCGAGCCAGATGAGGACAAATCCCAGACCTAACCCCGACATAACAGGCGTTATCCTCTAAAATATTAATCGCAACCAGCTTCTATTGACTGTTCCAGTGTGGTGCCACATTACTACGTGATCCAAACCAGGAAAAGCCCAGGATCTGGCCAACAAGTATGCGAAAAATGCGAAAGTAGGAGCCAGATCAGGGCAAAACCCAGACCTAACCGAGACATAACCGGCGTTATCCTCTAAAATATTAATCGGAACCAGGATTAATTGACTGCTTTAGCGTGGTACGGCATTACGACGGAATCAAACCAGAAAAAGCCCAGGATCTGGCCAAGAAGTATGCGAATAATGCGAAAGTACGAGCCAGATGAGGGCGAATACCAGACCTATCCCAGACATAACCGGCGTTATCCTCTAAAATATTAATCGGAACCAGGTTTATTTGACTGTTTCAGTGTGGTACCGCATTACTACGTGATCCGAACCAGAAAAAGCCCAGGATCTTGCCAACAAGTAGGCGAAAAATGCAAAGGTACGAGCCAGATGAGGGCAAATCCCAGACCTAACCGAGACATAACCGGCGTTATCCTCCAAAATATTAATCGCAACCAGGTTTAATTGACTGTTACGGTGTGGTACTGCATTACTACGTGATCCAACCCAGACAAAGCCCAGGATCTTGACAACAAGTAGGCGTAAAATGCGAAAGTGCGAGCCAGATGAGGGCAAATCCCACACCTAACCGAGACATAACCGGCGCTATCCTCTAAACTATTAATCGCAACCAGGTTTAATTGACTGTTTCGGTGTGGTACCGCATTACTACGAGATCCGAACCAGAAAAAGCCCAGGATCTGGCCAACAAGTATGCGAAAAATGCGAAAGTAGGAGCCAGATGATTGCAAATACCAGACCTAACCCAAACATAACCAGCGTTATCCTCCAAAATATTCATCGCAACCAGGTTTCATTGACTGCTTCGGTGTGGTACCGCATTACTACGTGATCCAAACCAGAAAAAGGCCAGGATCTAGCCATCAAGTATGCGATAGATGCGAAAGTAGGAGCCAGATCAGGGCAAATCCCGGACCTAACCGAGACATAACCGGCGTTATCCTCTAAAATATTAATCGCAACCAGGTTAAATTGACTGTTTCGGTGTGGTAGCGCATTACTACGTGATCCGAACCAGAAGAAGCCCAGGATCTTGCCAACAAGTAGGCGAAAAATGCGAAGGTACGAGCCAGGTGAGGGCAAATCCCAGATCTAACCGAGACATAACCGGCGTTATCCTCTAATATATTAATCGCAACCAGGTTTAATTGACTGTTACGGTGTGGTACCGCATTACTACGTGATCCAAACCAGAAAAAGGCCAGGATCTAGCCATCAAGTATGCGATACATGCGAAAGTGCGAGCCAGATGAGGGCAAATACCAGAACTAACCCAGCCATAACCAGCGTTATCCTCTAAGATACTAATCGGAACCAGCTTTTATTGACGGTTTCAGAGTGGTACCACATTGCTACGTGATACAGACCAGAAAAAGGCCAGGATCTGGCCAACAAGTATGCGAAAAATGCGAAGGTACGAGCCAGATGATTGCAAATACCAGACCTAACCGAGACATAACCGGCGTTATCCTCTAAAATATTAATCGCAACCAAGTTTAATTGACTGTTACGGTGTGCTACCGCATTACTACGTGATCCAGACCTGAAAAAGCCCAGGATCTGGCCAACAAGTATGCGAGAAATGCAACAGTACGAGCCAGATGAGGGCAAATACCAGACCTATCCCAGACATAGCCGGCGTTATCCTCTAAAATATTAATCGGAACCAGGTTTATTTGACTGTTTCAGTGTGGTACCACATTACTACGTGGTCCAAGCCAGAAAAAGGCCAGGATCTGGCCAACAAGTATGCGAAAAATGCGAAAGTGCGAGCCAGATGAGGGCAAATCCCAGACCTAACCGAGACATAACCGGCGTCATCCTCTAAAATATTAATCGCAACCAGGTTTAATTGACTGTTTCGGTGTAGTACCGCATTACTACGTGATCCAAACCAGAAAAAGGCCAGGATCTAGCCATCAAGTATGCGATAGATGCGAAAGTACGAGCCAGATGAGGGCAAATCCCAGACCTAACCCAGACATAACCCGCGTTATCCTCTAAAATATTAATCGCAACCAGCTACTATTGACTGTTTCAGTGTGGTGCCACATTACTGCGTGATCCAACCAAGCAAAAGCCCAGGATCTGGCTAACAAGTATGCGAAAAATGCGAAGGTACGAGCCAGATGATTGCAAATACCAGACCTAACCGAGACATAACCGGCGTTATCCTCTAAAATATTAATCGCAACGAAGTTTAATTGACTGTTACGGTGTGGTACCGCATTACTACGTGATCCAACCCAGAAAAAGGCCAGGATCTGGCCAACAAGTATGCGAAAAATGCAAAAGTGCGAGCCAGATGAGGGCAAATACCAGACCTATCCCAGACATAGCCAGCGTTAGCCTCTAAAATATTAATCGGAACCAGGTTTATTTGACTGTTTCAGTGTGGTACCACATTACTACGTGGTCCAAGCCAGAAAAAGGCCAACAAGTATGCGAAAAATGCAAAAGTGCGAGCCAGATGAGGGCAAATCCCAGACCTAACCGAGACATAAGCGGCGCTATCCTCTAAAATATTAATCGCAACCAGGTTTAATTGACAGTTTCGGTGTGGTACCGCATTACTACGTAATCCAAACCAGGAAAAGCCCAGGATATGGCCAACAAGTATGCGAAAAATGCGAAAGTAGGAGCCAGATCAGGGCAAATCCCAGACCTAACCGAGACATAACCGGCGTTATCCCCCAAAATATTAATCCCAACCAGGTTTAATTGTCTGTTACGGTGTGGTACCGCATTACTACGTGATCCAAACCAGAAAAAGCCCAGGATCTTGACAACAAGTAGGCGAAAAATGCGAAAGTACGAGCCAGATGAGGGCAAATCCCAGACCTAACCGAGACATAACCGGCGTTATCCTCCAAAATATTAATCGCAACCAGGTTTAATTGGATGTTACGGTGTGGTACCGCATTACTACGTGATCCGAACCAGGAAAAGCCCAGGATATGGCCAACAAGTATGCGAAAAATGCGAAAGTAGGAGCCAGATCAGGGCAAATCCCAGACCTAACCGAGACATAACCGGCGTTATCCTCCAAAATATTAATCGCAACCAGGTTTAATTGAATGTTACGGTGTGGTACCGCATTACTACGTGATCCAAACCAGAAAAAGCCCAGGATCTTGACAACAAATAGGCGTAAAATGCGAAAGTGCGAGCCAGATATGGGCAAATCCCAGACCTAACCGAGACATAACCGGCGTCATCCTCTAAAATATTAATCGCAACCAGGTTTAATTGACTGTTTCGGTGTGGTAGCGCATTACTACGTGATCCGAACCAGAAAAAGCCCAGGATCTTGCCAACAAGTAGGCGAAAAATGCGAAGGTACGAGCCAGATGCGGGCAAAACCCAGACCTAACCGAGACATAACCGGCGTTATCCTCTAAAATATTAATCGCAACCAGGTTTAATTGACTGCTTCGGTGTGGTACCGCATTACTACGTGATCCAAACCAGGAAAAGCCCAGGATCTGGCCAACAAGTATGCGAAAAATGCGAAAGTAGGAGCCAGATCAGGGCAAATCCCAGACCTAACCGAGACATAACCGGCGTTATCCTCTAAAATATTAATCGCAACCAGGTTTAATTGGCAGTTTCGGTGTGGTACCGCATTACTACGTGATCCGAACCAGAAAAAGCCCAGGATCTTGTCAACAAGTAGGCGAAAAATGCGAAGGTACGAGCCAGATGATTGCAAATACCAGAACTAACCCAGCCATAACCAGCGTTATCCTCTAAGATACTAATCGGAACCAGCTTTTATTGACGGTTTCAGAGTGGTACCACATTGCTACGTGATACAGACCAGAAAAAGGCCAGGATCTGGCCAGCTCGTATGCGAAAAATGCGAAAGTACGAGCCAGATGAGGGCAAATACCAGACCTACCCCAGACATAGCCGGCGTTATCCTCTAAAATATTAATCGGAACCAGGTTTGTTTGACTGTTTCAGTGTGGTACCACATTACTACGTGGTCCAAGCCAGAAAAAGGCCAGCAACTATGCGAAAAATGCAAAAGTGCGAGCCAGATGAGGGCAAATCCCAGACCTAACCGAGACATAAGCGGCGCTATCCTCTAAAATATTAATCGCAACCAGGTTTAATTGACAGTTTCGGTGTGGTACCGCATTACTACGTGATCCAAACCAGGAAAAGCCCAGGATATGGCCAACAAGTATGCGAAGAATGCGAAAGTAGGAGCCAGATCAGGGCAAATCCCAGACCTAACCGAGACATAACCGGCGTTATCCTGTAAAATATTAATCGCAACCAGGTTTAATTGACTGCTTCGGTGTGGTACCGCATTACTACGTGATCCAAACCAGGAAAAGCCCAGGATCTGGCCAACAAGTATGCGAAAAATGCGAAAGTAGGAGCCAGATCAGGGCAAATCCCAGACCTAACCGAGACATAACCGGCGTTATCCTCTAAAATATTAATCGCAACCAGGTTTAATTGACTGTTTCGGTGTGGTAGCGCATTACTACGTGATCCGAACCAGAAAAAGGCCAGGATCTAGCCATCAAGTATGCGATAGATGCGAAAGTGCGAGCCAGATGAGGGCAAATCCCAGACCTAACCGAGACATAACCGGCGTTATCCTCTAAAATATTAATCGCAACCAGGTTTAATTGACTGTTTCGGTGTGGTACCGCATTACTACGTGATCCGAACCAGAAAAAGCCCAGGATCTTGCCAACAAGTAGGCGAAAAATGCAAAGGTACGAGCCAGATGAGGGCAAATCCCAGACCTAACCGAGACATAACCGGCGTTATCCCCCAAAATATTAATGGCAACCAGGTTTAATTGTCTGTTACTGTGTGGTACCGCATTACTACGTGATCCAAACCAGAAAAAGCCCAGGATCTTGATAACAAGTAGGCGAACAATGCGAAGGTACGAGCCAGATGATTGCAAATACCAGAACTAACCCAGCCATAACCAGCGCTATCCTCTAAGATACTAATCGGAACCAGCTTTTATTGACGGTTTCAGTGTGGTACCACATTACTAC
This sequence comes from Colletes latitarsis, assembly GCF_051014445.1. Lineage (NCBI taxonomy): Eukaryota > Metazoa > Arthropoda > Insecta > Hymenoptera > Colletidae > Colletes > Colletes latitarsis. The sequence goes on along the minus strand of NC_135134.1, from coordinate 2,309,743 downwards.
GTGATACAGACCAGAAAAAGGCCAGGATCTGGCAAGCAAGTATGCGAAAAATGCGAAAGTACGAGCCAGATGACGGCGAATACCAGACCAATCCCAGACATAGCCGGCGTTATCCTCTAAAATATTAATCGGAACCAGGTTTATTTGATTGTTTCAGTGTGGTACCACATTACTACGTGGTCCAAGCCGGAAAAAGGCCAGGATCTGGCCAACAAGTATGCGAAAAATGCGAAAGTGCGAGCCAGATGAGGGCAAATCCCAGACCTAACCGAGACATAACCGGCGTTTTCCTCTAAAATATTATTCGCAACCAGGTTTAATTGACTGTTTCGGTGTGGTACCGCATTACTACGTGATCCAACCAGAAAAAGGCCAGGATCTAGCCATCAAGTATGCGATACATGCGAAAGTGCGAGCCAGATGAGGGCAAATACCAGAACTAACCCAGACATAACCGGCGTTATCCTCCAAAATATTAATCGCAACCAGGTTTAATTGACTGTTACGGTGTGGTACCGCATTACTACGTGATCCAGACCAGAAAAAGCCCAGGATCTCGACAACAAGTAGGCGAAAAATGCGAAGGTACGAGCCAGATGATTGCAAATACCAGAACTAACCCAGCCATAACCAGCGTTATCCTCTAAGATACTAATCGGAACCAGCTTTTATTGACGGTTTCAGAGTGGTACCACATTGCTACGTGATACAGACCAGAAAAAGGCCAGGATCTGGCCAGCTTGTATACGAAAAATGCGAAAGTACGAGCCAGATGAGGGCAAATACCAGACCTATCCCAGACATAGCCGGCGTTATCCTCTAAAATATTAATCGGAACCAGGTTTATTTGACTGTTTCAGTGTGGTACCACATTACTACGTGGTACAAGCCAGAAAAAGGCCAGGATCTGGCCATCAAGTATGCGAAAAATGCGAAAGTGCGAGCCAGATGAGGGCAAATCCCAGACCTAACCGAGACATAACCGGCGTCATCCTCTAAAATATTAATCGCAACCAGGTTTAATTGACTGTTTCGGTGTAGTACCGCATTACTACGTGATCCAGACCAGAAAAAGCCCAGGATCTTGTCATCAAGTAGGCGAAAAATGCGAAGGTACGAGCCAGATGATTGCAAATACCAGAACTAACCCAGCCATAACCAGCGTTATCCTCTAAGATACTAATCGGAACCAGCTTTTATTGACAGTTTTAGTGTGGTACCACATTACTACGTGATACAGACCAGAAAAAGGCAAGGATCTGGCCAGGAAGTATGGGAAAAATGCGAAAGTACGAGCCAGATGAGGGCGAATACCAGACCTATCCCAGACATAGCCGGCGTTATCCTCTAAAATATTAATCGGAACCAGGTTTATTTGACTGTTTCAGTGTGTTACCACATTACTACGTGATCCAAACCAGGAAAAGCCCAGGATCTGGCCAACAAGTATGCGAAAAATGCGAAAGTAGGAGCCAGATCAGGGCAAATCCCAGACCTAACCGAGACATAACCGGCGTTATCCTCTAAAATATTAATCGGAACCAGCTTTTATTGACGGTTTCAGTGTGGTACCACATTACTACGTGATACAGACCAGAAAAAGGCAAGGATCTGGCCAGGAAGTATGGGAAAAATGCGAAAATACGAGCCAGATGAGGGCGAATAACAGACCTATCCCAGACATAACCGGCGTTATCCTCCAAAATATTAATCGGAACCAGGTTTAGTTGAATGTTTCAGTGTGGTACCTAATTACTACGTGATCCAGACCAGAAAAAGCCCAGGATCTTGACAACAAGTAGGCGAAAAATGCGAAGGTACGAGCCAGATGATTGCAAATACCAGAACTAACCCAGCCATAACCAGCGTTATCCTCTAAGATACTAATCGGAACCAGCTTTTATTGACGGTTTCAGAGTGGTACCACATTGCTACGTGATACAGACCAGAAAAAGGCCAAGATGTGGCCTGTTTGTATGCGAAAAATGCAAAAGTACGAGCCAGATGAGGGCAAATCCCAGACCTAACCGAGACATAACCGGCGTTATCCTCCAAAATATTAATCGCAACCAGGTTTAATTGAATGTTACGGTGTGGTACCGCATTACTACGTGATCCGAACCAGAAAAAGCCCAGGATCTTGCCAACAAGTAGGCGAAAAATGCAAAGGTACGAGCCAGATGAGGGCAAATCCCAGGCCTAACCGAGACATAACCGGCGTTATCCTCCAAAATATTAATCGCAACCAGGTTTAATTGAATGTTACGGTGTGGTACCGCATTACTACGTGATCCAAACCAGAAAAAGCCCAGGATCTTGACAACAAGTAGGCGTAAAATGCGAAAGTGCGAGCCAGATATGGGCAAATCCCAGACCTAACCGAGACATAACCGGCGTTATCCTCTAAAATATTAATCGCAACCAGGTTTAATTGACTGTTTCGGTGTGGTAGCGCATTACTACGTGATCCGAACCAGAAAAAGCCCAGGATCTTGCCAACAAGTAGGCGAAAAATGCGAAGGTACGAGCCAGATGAGGGCAAATCCCAGACCTAACCGAGACATAACCGGCGTTATCCTCTAAAATATTAATCGGAACCTGGTTTAATTGACTGTTACGGTGTGGTACCGCATTACTACGTGATCCAAACCAGAAAAAGGCCATGATCTAGCCATCAAGTATGCGATAGATGCGAAAGTGCGAGCCAGATGAGGGCAAATGCCAGAACTAACCCAGACATAACCGGCGTTATCCTCTAAAATATTAATCGGAACCAGGTTTAGTTGAATGTTTCAGTGTGGTACCTAATTACTACGTGGTCCAAGCCAGAAAAAGGCCAGGATCTGGCCAACAAGTATGCGAAAAATGCGAAGGTACGAGCCAGATGAGGGCAAATACCAGACCTATCCCAGACATAGCCGGCGTTATCCTCTACAATATTAATCGGAACCAGGTTTATTTGACTGTTTCAGTGTGGTACCACATTACTACGTGGTCCAAGCCAGAAAAAGGCCAACAAGTATGCAAAAAATGCAAAAGTGCGAGCCAGATGAGGGCAAATCCCAGACCTAACCGAGACATAAGCGGCGCTATCCTCTAAAATATTAATCGCAACCAGGTTTAATTGACAGTTTCGGTGTGGTACCGCATTACTACGTGATCCAAACCAGGAAAAGCCCAGGATATGGCCAACAAGTAGGCGAACAATGCGAAGGTACGAGCCAGATGATTGTAAATACCAGAACTAACCCAGCCATAACCAGCGTTATCCTCTAAGATACTAATCGGAACCAGCTTTTATTGACGGTTTCAGTGTGGTACCACATTACTACGTGATACAGACCAGAAAAAGGCCAGGCTCTGACAAGCAAGTATGCGAAAAATGCGAAAGTACGAGCCAGATGAGGGCAAATCCCAGACCTAACCGAGACATAACCGGCGTTATCCACCAAAATATTAATCGCAACCAGGTTTAATTGAATGTTACGGTGTGGTACCGCATTACTACGTGATCCAAACCAGAAAAAGCCCAGGATCTTGACAACAAGTAGGCGTAAAATGCGAAAGTGCGTGCCAGATATGGGCAAATCCCAGACTTAACCGAGACATAACCGGCGTTATCCTCTAAAATATTAATCGCAACCAGGTTTAATTGACTGTTTCGGTGTGGTAGCGCATTACTACGTGATCCGAACCAGAAAAAGCCCAGGTTCTTGCCAACAAGTAGGCGAAAAATGCGAAGGTACGAGCCAGATGAGGGCAAATCCCAGACCTAACCGAGACATAACCGGCGTTATCCTCTAAAATATTAATCGGAACCAGGTTTAGTTGAATGTTTCAGTGTGGTACCTAATTACTAGGTGGTCCAAGCCAGAAAAAGGCCAGGATCTGGCCAACAAGTATGCGAAAAATGCAAAAGTGCGAGCCAGATGAGGGCAAATACCAGACCTAACCGAGACATAACCGGCGTTATCCTCTAAAATATTAATCGCAACCAGGTTTAATTGACAGTTTCGGTGTGGTACCGCATTACTACGTGATCCGAACCAGAAAAAGCCCAGGATCTTGCCAACAAGTAGGCGAAAAATGCAAAGGTACGAGCCAGATGCGGGCAAAACCCAGACCTAACCGAGACATAACCGGCGTTATCCTCTAAAATATTGATCGCAACCAGGTTTAATTGACTGCTTCGGTGTGGTACCGCATTACTACGTGATCCAAACCAGGAAAAGCCCAGGATCTGGCCAACAAGTATGCGAAAAATGCGAAAGTAGGAGCCAGATCAGGGCAAATCCCAGACCTAACCGAGACATAACCGGCGTTATCCTCTAAAATATTAATCGCAACCAGGTTTAATTGACTGTTACGGTGTGGTACCGCATTACTACGTGATCCAAACCAGAAAAAGGCCAGGATCTAGCCATCAAGTATGCGATACATGCGAAAGTGCGAGCCAGATGAGGGCAAATACCAGAACTAACCCAGCCATAACCAGCGTTATCCTCTAAGATACTAATCGGAACCAGCTTTTATTGACGGTTTCAGAGTGGTACCACATTGCTACGTGATACAGACCAGAAAAAGGCCAGGATCTGGCCAACAAGTATGCGAAAAATGCGAAGGTACGAGCCAGATGATTGCAAATACCAGACCTAACCGAGACATAACCGGCGTTATCCTCTAAAATATTAATCGCAACCAAGTTTAATTGACTGTTACGGTGTGCTACCGCATTACTACGTGATCCAGACCTGAAAAAGCCCAGGATCTGGCCAACAAGTATGCGAGAAATGCAACAGTACGAGCCAGATGAGGGCAAATACCAGACCTATCCCAGACATAGCCGGCGTTATCCTCTAAAATATTAATCGGAACCAGGTTTATTTGACTGTTTCAGTGTGGTACCACATTACTACGTGGTCCAAGCCAGAAAAAGGCCAGGATCTGGCCAACAAGTATGCGAAAAATGCGAAAGTGCGAGCCAGATGAGGGCAAATCCCAGACCTAACCGAGACATAACCGGCGTCATCCTCTAAAATATTAATCGCAACCAGGTTTAATTGACTGTTTCGGTGTAGTACCGCATTACTACGTGATCCAAACCAGAAAAAGGCCAGGATCTAGCCATCAAGTATGCGATAGATGCGAAAGTACGAGCCAGATGAGGGCAAATCCCAGACCTAACCCAGACATAACCCGCGTTATCCTCTAAAATATTAATCGCAACCAGCTACTATTGACTGTTTCAGTGTGGTGCCACATTACTGCGTGATCCAACCAAGGAAAAGCCCAGGATCTGGCTAACAAGTATGCGAAAAATGCGAAGGTACGAGCCAGATGATTGCAAATACCAGACCTAACCGAGACATAACCGGCGTTATCCTCTAAAATATTAATCGCAACGAAGTTTAATTGACTGTTACGGTGTGGTACCGCATTACTACGTGATCCAACCCAGAAAAAGGCCAGGATCTGGCCAACAAGTATGCGAAAAATGCAAAAGTGCGAGCCAGATGAGGGCAAATACCAGACCTATCCCAGACATAGCCAGCGTTAGCCTCTAAAATATTAATCGGAACCAGGTTTATTTGACTGTTTCAGTGTGGTACCACATTACTACGTGGTCCAAGCCAGAAAAAGGCCAACAAGTATGCGAAAAATGCAAAAGTGCGAGCCAGATGAGGGCAAATCCCAGACCTAACCGAGATATAACCGGCGTTATCCTCTAAAATATTAATCGCAACCAGGTTTAATTGACTGTTTCGGTGTGGTACCGCATTACTACGTGATCCAAACCAGAAAAAGGCCAGGATCTGGCCAACAAGTATGCGAAAAATGCGAAAGTACGAGCCAGATGAGGGCGAATACCAGACCTATCCCAGACATAGCCGGCGTTATCCTCTAAAATATTAATCGGAACCAGGTTTATTTGACTGTTTCAGTGTGGTACCACATTACTACGTGGTCCAAGCCAGAAAAAGGCCAGGATCTGGCCAACAAGTATGCGAAAAATGCGAAAGTACGAGCCAGATGAGGGCGAATACCAGACCTATCCCAGACATAACCGGCGTTATCCTCTAAAATATTAATCGCAACCAGGTTTAATTGACTGTTTCAGTGTGGTACCGCATTACTACGTGGTCCAAGCCAGAAAAAGGCCAGGATCTGGCCAACAAGTATGCGAAAAATGCGAAAGTACGAGCCAGATGAGGGCGAATACCAGACCTATCCCAGACATAGCCGGCGTTATCCTCTAAAATATTAATCGGAACCAGGTTTATTTGACTGTTTCAGTGTGGTACCACATTACTACGTGGTCCAAGCCAGAAAAAGGCCAGGATCTGGCCAACAAGTATGCGAAAAATGCGAAAGTGCGAGCCAGATGAGGACAAATCCCAGACCTAACCCCGACATAACAGGCGTTATCCTCTAAAATATTAATCGCAACCAGCTTCTATTGACTGTTCCAGTGTGGTGCCACATTACTACGTGATCCAAACCAGGAAAAGCCCAGGATCTGGCCAACAAGTATGCGAAAAATGCGAAAGTAGGAGCCAGATCAGGGCAAAACCCAGACCTAACCGAGACATAACCGGCGTTATCCTCTAAAATATTAATCGGAACCAGGATTAATTGACTGCTTTAGCGCGGTACGGCATTACGACGGAATCCAAACCAGAAAAAGCCCAGGATCTGGCCAAGAAGTATGCGAATAATGCGAAAGTACGAGCCAGATGAGGGCGAATACCAGACCTATCCCAGACATAACCGGCGTTATCCTCTAAAATATTAATCGGAACCAGGTTTATTTGACTGTTTCAGTGTGGTACCGCATTACTACGTGATCCGAACCAGAAAAAGCCCAGGATCTTGCCAACAAGTAGGCGAAAAATGCAAAGGTACGAGCCAGATGAGGGCAAATCCCAGACCTAACCGAGTCATAACCGGCGTTATCCTCCAAAATATTAATCGCAACCAGGTTTAATTGACTGTTACGGTGTGGTACTGCATTACTACGTGATCCAACCCAGACAAAGCCCAGGATCTTGACAACAAGTAGGCGTAAAATGCGAAAGTGCGAGCCAGATGAGGGCAAATCCCACACTTAACCGAGACATAACCGGCGCTATCCTCTAAACTATTAATCGCAACCAGGTTTAATTGACTGTTTCGGTGTGGTACCGCATTACTACGAGATCCGAACCAGAAAAAGCCCAGGATCTGGCCAACAAGTATGCGAAAAATGCGAAAGTAGGAGCCAGATGATTGCAAATACCAGACCTAACCCAAACATAACCAGCGTTATCCTCCAAAATATTCATCGCAACCAGGTTTCATTGACTGCTTCGGTGTGGTACCGCATTACTACGTGATCCAAACCAGAAAAAGGCCAGGATCTAGCCATCAAGTATGCGATAGATGCTAAAGTAGGAGCCAGATCAGGGCAAATCCCGGACCTAACCGAGACATAACCGGCGTTATCCTCTAAAATATTAATCGCAACCAGGTTAAATTGACTGTTTCGGTGTGGTAGCGCATTACTACGTGATCCGAACCAGAAGAAGCCCAGGATCTTGCCAACAAGTAGGCGAAAAATGCGAAGGTACGAGCCAGGTGAGGGCAAATCCCAGATCTAACCGAGACATAACCGGCGTTATCCTCTAATATATTAATCGCAACCAGGTTTAATTGACTGTTACGGTGTGGTACCGCATTACTACGTGATCCAAACCAGAAAAAGGCCAGGATCTAGCCATCAAGTATGCGATACATGCCAAAGTGCGAGCCAGATGAGGGCAAATACCAGAACTAACCCAGCCATAACCAGCGTTATCCTCTAAGATACTAATCGGAACCAGCTTTTATTGACGGTTTCAGAGTGGTACCACATTGCTACGTGATACAGACCAGAAAAAGGCCAGGATCTGGCCAACAAGTATGCGAAAAATGCGATGGTACGAGCCAGATGATTGCAAATACCAGACCTAACCGAGACATAACCGGCGTTATCCTCTAAAATATTAATCGCAACGAAGTTTAATTGACTGTTACGGTGTGGTACCGCATTACTACGTGATCCAACCCAGAAAAAGGCCAGGATCTGGCCAACAAGTATGCGATAGATGCTAAAGTAGGAGCCAGATCAGGGCAAATCCCGGACCTAACCGAGACATAACCGGCGTTATCCTCTAAAATATTAATCGCAACCAAGTTTAATTGACTGTTACGGTGTGCTACCGCATTACTACGTGATCCAGACCTGAAAAAGCCCAGGATCTGGCCAACAAGTATGCGAGAAATGCAACAGTACGAGCCAGATGAGGGCAAATACCAGACCTATCCCAGACATAGCCGGCGTTATCCTCTAAAATATTAATCGGAACCAGGTTTATTTGACTGTTTCAGTGTGGTACCACATTACTACGTGGTCCAAGCCAGAAAAAGGCCAGGATCTGGCCAACAAGTATGCGAAAAATGCGAAAGTGCGAGCCAGATGAGGGCAAATCCCAGACCTAACCGAGACATAACCGGCGTCATCCTCTAAAATATTAATCGCAACCAGGTTTAATTGACTGTTTCGGTGTAGTACCGCATTACTACGTGATCCAAACCAGAAAAAGGCCAGGATCTAGCCATCAAGTATGCGATAGATGCGAAAGTACGAGCCAGATGAGGGCAAATCCCAGACCTAACCCAGACATAACCCGCGTTATCCTCTAAAATATTAATCGCAACCAGCTACTATTGACTGTTTCAGTGTGGTGCCACATTACTGCGTGATCCAACCAAGGAAAAGCCCAGGATCTGGCTAACAAGTATGCGAAAAATGCGAAGGTACGAGCCAGATGATTGCAAATACCAGACCTAACCGAGACATAACCGGCGTTATCCTCTAAAATATTAATCGCAACGAAGTTTAATTGACTGTTACGGTGTGGTACCGCATTACTACGTGATCCAACCCAGAAAAAGGCCAGGATCTGGCCAACAAGTATGCGAAAAATGCAAAAGTGCGAGCCAGATGAGGGCAAATACCAGACCTATCCCAGACATAGCCAGCGTTAGCCTCTAAAATATTAATCGGAACCAGGTTTATTTGACTGTTTCAGTGTGGTACCACATTACTACGTGGTCCAAGCCAGAAAAAGGCCAACAAGTATGCGAAAAATGCAAAAGTGCGAGCCAGATGAGGGCAAATCCCAGACCTAACCGAGACATAAGCGGCGCTATCCTCTAAAATATTAATCGCAACCAGGTTTAATTGACAGTTTCGGTGTGGTACCGCATTACTACGTGATCCAAACCAGGAAAAGCCCAGGATATGGCCAACAAGTATGCGAAAAATGCGAAAGTAGGAGCCAGATCAGGGCAAATCCCAGACCTAACCGAGACATAACCGGCGTTATCCCCCAAAATATTAATCCCAACCAGGTTTAATTGTCTGTTACGGTGTGGTACCGCATTACTACGTGATCCAAACCAGAAAAAGCCCAGGATCTTGACAACAAGTAGGCGAAAAATGCGAAAGTACGAGCCAGATGAGGGCAAATCCCAGACCTAACCGAGACATAACCGGCGTTATCCTCCAAAATATTAATCGCAACCAGGTTTAATTGGATGTTACGGTGTGGTACCGCATTACTACGTGATCCGAACCAGGAAAAGCCCAGGATATGGCCAACAAGTATGCGAAAAATGCGAAAGTAGGAGCCAGATCAGGGCAAATCCCAGACCTAACCGAGACATAACCGGCGTTATCCTCCAAAATATTAATCGCAACCAGGTTTAATTGAATGTTACGGTGTGGTACCGCATTACTACGTGATCCAAACCAGAAAAAGCCCAGGATCTTGACAACAAATAGGCGTAAAATGCGAAAGTGCGAGCCAGATATGGGCAAATCCCAGACCTAACCGAGACATAACCGGCGTCATCCTCTAAAATATTAATCGCAACCAGGTTTAATTGACTGTTTCGGTGTGGTAGCGCATTACTACGTGATCCGAACCAGAAAAAGCCCAGGATCTTGCCAACAAGTAGGCGAAAAATGCGAAGGTACGAGCCAGATGCGGGCAAAACCCAGACCTAACCGAGACATAACCGGCGTTATCCTCTAAAATATTAATCGCAACCAGGTTTAATTGACTGCTTCGGTGTGGTACCGCATTACTACGTGATCCAAACCAGGAAAAGCCCAGGATCTGGCCAACAAGTATGCGAAAAATGCGAAAGTAGGAGCCAGATCAGGGCAAATCCCAGACCTAACCGAGACATAACCGGCGTTATCCTCTAAAATATTAATCGCAACCAGGTTTAATTGGCAGTTTCGGTGTGGTACCGCATTACTACGTGATCCGAACCAGAAAAAGCCCAGGATCTTGTCAACAAGTAGGCGAAAAATGCGAAGGTACGAGCCAGATGATTGCAAATACCAGAACTAACCCAGCCATAACCAGCGTTATCCTCTAAGATACTAATCGGAACCAGCTTTTATTGACGGTTTCAGAGTGGTACCACATTGCTACGTGATACAGACCAGAAAAAGGCCAGGATCTGGCCAGCTCGTATGCGAAAAATGCGAAAGTACGAGCCAGATGAGGGCAAATACCAGACCTACCCCAGACATAGCCGGCGTTATCCTCTAAAATATTAATCGGAACCAGGTTTGTTTGACTGTTTCAGTGTGGTACCACATTACTACGTGGTCCAAGCCAGAAAAAGGCCAGCAACTATGCGAAAAATGCAAAAGTGCGAGCCAGATGAGGGCAAATCCCAGACCTAACCGAGACATAAGCGGCGCTATCCTCTAAAATATTAATCGCAACCAGGTTTAATTGACAGTTTCGGTGTGGTACCGCATTACTACGTGATCCAAACCAGGAAAAGCCCAGGATATGGCCAACAAGTATGCGAAGAATGCGAAAGTAGGAGCCAGATCAGGGCAAATCCCAGACCTAACCGAGACATAACCGGCGTTATCCTGTAAAATATTAATCGCAACCAGGTTTAATTGACTGCTTCGGTGTGGTACCGCATTACTACGTGATCCAAACCAGGAAAAGCCCAGGATCTGGCCAACAAGTATGCGAAAAATGCGAAAGTAGGAGCCAGATCAGGGCAAATCCCAGACCTAACCGAGACATAACCGGCGTTATCCTCTAAAATATTAATCGCAACCAGGTTTAATTGACTGTTTCGGTGTGGTAGCGCATTACTACGTGATCCGAACCAGAAAAAGGCCAGGATCTAGCCATCAAGTATGCGATAGATGCGAAAGTGCGAGCCAGATGAGGGCAAATCCCAGACCTAACCGAGACATAACCGGCGTTATCCTCTAAAATATTAATCGCAACCAGGTTTAATTGACTGTTTCGGTGTGGTACCGCATTACTACGTGATCCGAACCAGAAAAAGCCCAGGATCTTGCCAACAAGTAGGCGAAAAATGCAAAGGTACGAGCCAGATGAGGGCAAATCCCAGACCTAACCGAGACATAACCGGCGTTATCCCCCAAAATATTAATGGCAACCAGGTTTAATTGTCTGTTACTGTGTGGTACCGCATTACTACGTGATCCAAACCAGAAAAAGCCCAGGATCTTGATAACAAGTAGGCGAACAATGCGAAGGTACGAGCCAGATGATTGCAAATACCAGAACTAACCCAGCCATAACCAGCGCTATCCTCTAAGATACTAATCGGAACCAGCTTTTATTGACGGTTTCAGTGTGGTACCACATTACTACGTGATACAGACCAGAAAAAGGCCAGGATCTGGCAAGCAAGTATGCGAAAAATGCGAAAGTACGAGCCAGATGACGGCGAATACCAGACCAATCCCAGACATAGCCGGCGTTATCCTCTAAAATATTAATCGGAACCAGGTTTATTTGATTGTTTCAGTGTGGTACCACATTACTACGTGGTCCAAGCCGGAAAAAGGCCAGGATCTGGCCAACAAGTATGCGAAAAATGCGAAAGTGCGAGCCAGATGAGGGCAAATCCCAGACCTAACCGAGACATAACCGGCGTTTTCCTCTAAAATATTATTCGCAACCAGGTTTAATTGACTGTTTCGGTGTGGTACCGCATTACTACGTGATCCAACCAGAAAAAGGCCAGGATCTAGCCATCAAGTATGCGATACATGCGAAAGTGCGAGCCAGATGAGGGCAAATACCAGAACTAACCCAGACATAACCGGCGTTATCCTCCAAAATATTAATCGCAACCAGGTTTAATTGACTGTTACGGTGTGGTACCGCATTACTACGTGATCCAGACCAGAAAAAGCCCAGGATCTCGACAACAAGTAGGCGAAAAATGCGAAGGTACGAGCCAGATGATTGCAAATACCAGAACTAACCCAGCCATAACCAGCGTTATCCTCTAAGATACTAATCGGAACCAGCTTTTATTGACGGTTTCAGAGTGGTACCACATTGCTACGTGATACAGACCAGAAAAAGGCCAGGATCTGGCCAGCTTGTATACGAAAAATGCGAAAGTACGAGCCAGATGAGGGCAAATACCAGACCTATCCCAGACATAGCCGGCGTTATCCTCTAAAATATTAATCGGAACCAGGTTTATTTGACTGTTTCAGTGTGGTACCACATTACTACGTGGTCCAAGCCAGAAAAAGGCCAGGATCTGGCCATCAAGTATGCGAAAAATGCGAAAGTGCGAGCCAGATGAGGGCAAATCCCAGACCTAACCGAGACATAACCGGCGTCATCCTCTAAAATATTAATCGCAACCAGGTTTAATTGACAGTTTCGGTGTAGTACCGCATTACTACGTGATCCAGACCAGAAAAAGCCCAGGATCTTGACATCAAGTAGGCGAAAAATGCGAAGGTACGAGCCAGATGATTGCAAATACCAGAACTAACCCAGCCATAACCAGCGTTATCCTCTAAGATACTAATCGGAACCAGCTTTTATTGACAGTTTTAGTGTGGTACCACATTACTACGTGATACAGACCAGAAAAAGGCAAGGATCTGGCCAGGAAGTATGGGAAAAATGCGAAAGTACGAGCCAGATGAGGGCGAATTCCAGACCTATCCCAGACATAGCCGGCGTTATCCTCTAAAATATTAATCGGAACCAGGTTTATTTGACTGTTTCAGTGTGTTACCACATTACTACGTGATCCAAACCAGGAAAAGCCCAGGATCTGGCCAACAAGTATGCGAAAAATGCGAAAGTAGGAGCCAGATCAGGGCAAATCCCAGACCTAACCGAGACATAACCGGCGTTATCCTCTAAAATATTAATCGGAACCAGCTTTTATTGACGGTTTCAGTGTGGTACCACATTACTACGTGATACAGACCAGAAAAAGGCAAGGATCTGGCCAGGAAGTATGGGAAAAATGCGAAAATACGAGCCAGATGAGGGCGAATAACAGACCTATCCCAGACATAACCGGCGTTATCCTCCAAAATATTAATCGGAACCAGGTTTAGTTGAATGTTTCAGTGTGGTACCTAATTACTACGTGATCCAGACCAGAAAAAGCCCAGGATCTTGACAACAAGTAGGCGAAAAATGCGAAGGTACGAGCCAGATGATTGCAAATACCAGAACTAACCCAGCCATAACCAGCGTTATCCTCTAAGATACTAATCGGAACCAGCTTTTATTGACGGTTTCAGAGTGGTACCACATTGCTACGTGATACAGACCAGAAAAAGGCCAAGATGTGGCCTGTTTGTATGCGAAAAATGCAAAAGTACGAGCCAGATGAGGGCAAATCCCAGACCTAACCGAGACATAACCGGCGTTATCCTCCAAAATATTAATCGCAACCAGGTTTAATTGAATGTTACGGTGTGGTACCGCATTACTACGTGATCCGAACCAGAAAAAGCCCAGGATCTTGCCAACAAGTAGGCGAAAAATGCAAAGGTACGAGCCAGATGAGGGCAAATCCCAGGCCTAACCGAGACATAACCGGCGTTATCCTCCAAAATATTAATCGCAACCAGGTTTAATTGAATGTTACGGTGTGGTACCGCATTACTACGTGATCCAAACCAGAAAAAGCCCAGGATCTTGACAACAAGTAGGCGTAAAATGCGAAAGTGCGAGCCAGATATGGGCAAATCCCAGACCTAACCGAGACATAACCGGCGTTATCCTCTAAAATATTAATCGCAACCAGGTTTAATTGACTGTTTCGGTGTGGTAGCGCATTACTACGTGATCCGAACCAGAAAAAGCCCAGGATCTTGCCAACAAGTAGGCGAAAAATGCGAAGGTACGAGCCAGATGAGGGCAAATCCCAGACCTAACCGAGACATAACCGGCGTTATCCTCTAAAATATTAATCGGAACCTGGTTTAATTGACTGTTACGGTGTGGTACCGCATTACTACGTGATCCAAACCAGAAAAAGGCCATGATCTAGCCATCAAGTATGCGATAGATGCGAAAGTGCGAGCCAGATGAGGGCAAATGCCAGAACTAACCCAGACATAACCGGCGTTATCCTCTAAAATATTAATCGGAACCAGGTTTAGTTGAATGTTTCAGTGTGGTACCTAATTACTACGTGGTCCAAGCCAGAAAAAGGCCAGGATCTGGCCAACAAGTATGCGAAAAATGCGAAGGTACGAGCCAGATGAGGGCAAATACCAGACCTATCCCAGACATAGCCGGCGTTATCCTCTACAATATTAATCGGAACCAGGTTTATTTGACTGTTTCAGTGTGGTACCACATTACTACGTGGTCCAAGCCAGAAAAAGGCCAACAAGTATGCAAAAAATGCAAAAGTGCGAGCCAGATGAGGGCAAATCCCAGACCTAACCGAGACATAAGCGGCGCTATCCTCTAAAATATTAATCGCAACCAGGTTTAATTGACAGTTTCGGTGTGGTACCGCATTACTACGTGATCCAAACCAGGAAAAGCCCAGGATATGGCCAACAAGTAGGCGAACAATGCGAAGGTACGAGCCAGATGATTGTAAATACCAGAACTAACCCAGCCATAACCAGCGTTATCCTCTAAGATACTAATCGGAACCAGCTTTTATTGACGGTTTCAGTGTGGTACCACATTACTACGTGATACAGACCAGAAAAAGCCCAGGATCTTGACAACAAGTAGGCGAAAAATGCGAAAGTACGAGCCAGATGAGGGCAAATCCCAGACCTAACCGAGACATAACCGGCGTTATCCTCCAAAATATTAATCGCAACCAGGTTTAATTGGATGTTACGGTGTGGTACCGCATTACTACGTGATCCGAACCAGGAAAAGCCCAGGATATGGCCAACAAGTATGCGAAAAATGCGAAAGTAGGAGCCAGATCAGGGCAAATCCCAGACCTAACCGAGACATAACCGGCGTTATCCTCCAAAATATTAATCGCAACCAGGTTTAATTGAATGTTACGGTGTGGTACCGCATTACTACGTGATCCAAACCAGAAAAAGCCCAGGATCTTGACAACAAATAGGCGTAAAATGCGAAAGTGCGAGCCAGATATGGGCAAATCCCAGACCTAACCGAGACATAACCGGCGTCATCCTCTAAAATATTAATCGCAACCAGGTTTAATTGACTGTTTCGGTGTGGTAGCGCATTACTACGTGATCCGAACCAGAAAAAGCCCAGGATCTTGCCAACAAGTAGGCGAAAAATGCGAAGGTACGAGCCAGATGCGGGCAAAACCCAGACCTAACCGAGACATAACCGGCGTTATCCTCTAAAATATTAATCGCAACCAGGTTTAATTGACTGCTTCGGTGTGGTACCGCATTACTACGTGATCCAAACCAGGAAAAGCCCAGGATCTGGCCAACAAGTATGCGAAAAATGCGAAAGTAGGAGCCAGATCAGGGCAAATCCCAGACCTAACCGAGACATAACCGGCGTTATCCTCTAAAATATTAATCGCAACCAGGTTTAATTGACAGTTTCGGTGTGGTACCGCATTACTACGTGATCCAAACCAGGAAAAGCCCAGGATATGGCCAACAAGTAGGCGAGCAATGCGAAGGTACGAGCCAGATGATTGTAAATACCAGAACTAACCCAGCCATAACCAGCGTTATCCTCTAAGATACTAATCGGAACCAGCTTTTATTGACGGTTTCAGTGTGGTACCACATTACTACGTGATACAGACCAGAAAAAGCCCAGGATCTTGACAACAAGTAGGCGAAAAATGCGAAAGTACGAGCCAGATGAGGGCAAATCCCAGACCTAACCGAGACATAACCGGCGTTATCCTCCAAAATATTAATCGCAACCAGGTTTAATTGGATGTTACGGTGTGGTACCGCATTACTACGTGATCCGAACCAGGAAAAGCCCAGGATATGGCCAACAAGTATGCGAAAAATGCGAAAGTAGGAGCCAGATCAGGGCAAATCCCAGACCTAACCGAGACATAACCGGCGTTATCCTCCAAAATATTAATCGCAACCAGGTTTAATTGAATGTTACGGTGTGGTACCGCATTACTACGTGATCCAAACCAGAAAAAGCCCAGGATCTTGACAACAAATAGGCGTAAAATGCGAAAGTGCGAGCCAGATATGGGCAAATCCCAGACCTAACCGAGACATAACCGGCGTCATCCTCTAAAATATTAATCGCAACCAGGTTTAATTGACTGTTTCGGTGTGGTAGCGCATTACTACGTGATCCGAACCAGAAAAAGCCCAGGATCTTGCCAACAAGTAGGCGAAAAATGCGAAGGTACGAGCCAGATGCGGGCAAAACCCAGACCTAACCGAGACATAACCGGCGTTATCCTCTAAAATATTAATCGCAACCAGGTTTAATTGACTGCTTCGGTGTGGTACCGCATTACTACGTGATCCAAACCAGGAAAAGCCCAGGATCTGGCCAACAAGTATGCGAAAAATGCGAAAGTAGGAGCCAGATCAGGGCAAATCCCAGACCTAACCGAGACATAACCGGCGTTATCCTCTAAAATATTAATCGCAACCAGGTTTAATTGGCAGTTTCGGTGTGGTACCGCATTACTACGTGATCCGAACCAGAAAAAGCCCAGGATCATGTCAACAAGTAGGCGAAAAATGCGAAGGTACGAGCCAGATGATTGCAAATACCAGAACTAACCCAGCCATAACCAGCGTTATCCTCTAAGATACTAATCGGAACCAGCTTTTATTGACGGTTTCAGAGTGGTACCACATTGCTACGTGATACAGACCAGAAAAAGGCCAGGATCTGGCCAGCTCGTATGCGAAAAATGCGAAAGTACGAGCCAGATGAGGGCAAATACCAGACCTACCCCAGACATAGCCGGCGTTATCCTCTAAAATATTAATCGGAACCAGGTTTGTTTGACTGTTTCAGTGTGGTACCACATTACTACGTGGTCCAAGCCAGAAAAAGGCCAGCAACTATGCGAAAAATGCAAAAGTGCGAGCCAGATGAGGGCAAATCCCAGACCTAACCGAGACATAAGCGGCGCTATCCTCTAAAATACTAATCGCAACCAGGTTTAATTGACAGTTTCGGTGTGGTACCGCATTACTACGTGATCCAAACCAGGAAAAGCCCAGGATATGGCCAACAAGTATGCGAAGAATGCGAAAGTAGGAGCCAGATCAGGGCAAATCCCAGACCTAACCGAGACATAACCGGCGTTATCCTGTAAAATATTAATCGCAACCAGGTTTAATTGACTGCTTCGGTGTGGTACCGCATTACTACGTGATCCAAACCAGGAAAAGCCCAGGATCTGGCCAACAAGTATGCGAAAAATGCGAAAGTAGGAGCCAGATCAGGGCAAATCCCAGACCTAACCGAGACATAACCGGCGTTATCCTCTAAAATATTAATCGCAACCAGGTTTAATTGACTGTTTCGGTGTGGTAGCGCATTACTACGTGATCCGAACCAGAAAAAGGCCAGGATCTAGCCATCAAGTATGCGATAGATGCGAAAGTGCGAGCCAGATGAGGGCAAATCCCAGACCTAACCGAGACATAACCGGCGTTATCCTCTAAAATATTAATCGCAACCAGGTTTAATTGACTGTTTCGGTGTGGTACCGCATTACTACGTGATCCGAACCAGAAAAAGCCCAGGATCTTGCCAACAAGTAGGCGAAAAATGCAAAGGTACGAGCCAGATGAGGGCAAATCCCAGACCTAACCGAGACATAACCGGCGTTATCCCCCAAAATATTAATGGCAACCAGGTTTAATTGTCTGTTACTGTGTGGTACCGCATTACTACGTGATCCAAACCAGAAAAAGCCCAGGATCTTGATAACAAGTAGGCGAACAATGCGAAGGTACGAGCCAGATGATTGCAAATACCAGAACTAACCCAGCCATAACCAGCGCTATCCTCTAAGATACTAATCGGAACCAGCTTTTATTGACGGTTTCAGTGTGGTACCACATTACTACGTGATACAGACCAGAAAAAGGCCAGGATCTGGCAAGCAAGTATGCGAAAAATGCGAAAGTACGAGCCAGATGACGGCGAATACCAGACCAATCCCAGACATAGCCGGCGTTATCCTCTAAAATATTAATCGGAACCAGGTTTATTTGATTGTTTCAGTGTGGTACCACATTACTACGTGGTCCAAGCCGGAAAAAGGCCAGGATCTGGCCAACAAGTATGCGAAAAATGCGAAAGTGCGAGCCAGATGAGGGCAAATCCCAGACCTAACCGAGACATAACCGGCGTTTTCCTCTAAAATATTATTCGCAACCAGGTTTAATTGACTGTTTCGGTGTGGTACCGCATTACTACGTGATCCAACCAGAAAAAGGCCAGGATCTAGCCATCAAGTATGCGATACATGCGAAAGTGCGAGCCAGATGAGGGCAAATACCAGAACTAACCCAGACATAACCGGCGTTATCCTCCAAAATATTAATCGCAACCAGGTTTAATTGACTGTTACGGTGTGGTACCGCATTACTACGTGATCCAGACCAGAAAAAGCCCAGGATCTCGACAACAAGTAGGCGAAAAATGCGAAGGTACGAGCCAGATGATTGCAAATACCAGAACTAACCCAGCCATAACCAGCGTTATCCTCTAAGATACTAATCGGAACCAGCTTTTATTGACGGTTTCAGAGTGGTACCACATTGCTACGTGATACAGACCAGAAAAAGGCCAGGATCTGGCCAGCTTGTATACGAAAAATGCGAAAGTACGAGCCAGATGAGGGCAAATACCAGACCTATCCCAGACATAGCCGGCGTTATCCTCTAAAATATTAATCGGAACCAGGTTTATTTGACTGTTTCAGTGTGGTACCACATTACTACGTGGTCCAAGCCAGAAAAAGGCCAGGATCTGGCCATCAAGTATGCGAAAAATGCGAAAGTGCGAGCCAGATGAGGGCAAATCCCAGACCTAACCGAGACATAACCGGCGTCATCCTCTAAAATATTAATCGCAACCAGGTTTAATTGACTGTTTCGGTGTAGTACCGCATTACTACGTGATCCAGACCAGAAAAAGCCCAGGATCTTGACATCAAGTAGGCGAAAAATGCGAAGGTACGAGCCAGATGATTGCAAATACCAGAACTAACCCAGCCATAACCAGCGTTATCCTCTAAGATACTAATCGGAACCAGCTTTTATTGACAGTTTTAGTGTGGTACCACATTACTACGTGATACAGACCAGAAAAAGGCAAGGATCTGGCCAGGAAGTATGGGAAAAATGCGAAAGTACGAGCCAGATGAGGGCGAATACCAGACCTATCCCAGACATAGCCGGCGTTATCCTCTAAAATATTAATCGGAACCAGGTTTATTTGACTGTTTCAGTGTGTTACCACATTACTACGTGATCCAAACCAGGAAAAGCCCAGGATCTGGCCAACAAGTATGCGAAAAATGCGAAAATACGAGCCAGATGAGGGCGAATAACAGACCTATCCCAGACATAACCGGCGTTATCCTCCAAAATATTAATCGGAACCAGGTTTAGTTGAATGTTTCAGTGTGGTACCTAATTACTACGTGATCCAGACCAGAAAAAGCCCAGGATCTTGACAACAAGTAGGCGAAAAATGCGAAGGTACGAGCCAGATGATTGCAAATACCAGAACTAACCCAGCCATAACCAGCGTTATCCTCTAAGATACTAATCGGAACCAGCTTTTATTGACGGTTTCAGAGTGGTACCACATTGCTACGTGATACAGACCAGAAAAAGGCCAAGATGTGGCCTGTTTGTATGCGAAAAATGCAAAAGTACGAGCCAGATGAGGGCAAATCCCAGACCTAACCGAGACATAACCGGCGTTATCCTCCAAAATATTAATCGCAACCAGGTTTAATTGAATGTTACGGTGTGGTACCGCATTACTACGTGATCCGAACCAGAAAAAGCCCAGGATCTTGCCAACAAGTAGGCGAAAAATGCAAAGGTACGAGCCAGATGAGGGCAAATCCCAGGCCTAACCGAGACATAACCGGCGTTATCCTCCAAAATATTAATCGCAACCAGGTTTAATTGAATGTTACGGTGTGGTACCGCATTACTACGTGATCCAAACCAGAAAAAGCCCAGGATCTTGACAACAAGTAGGCGTAAAATGCGAAAGTGCGAGCCAGATATGGGCAAATCCCAGACCTAACCGAGACATAACCGGCGTTATCCTCTAAAATATTAATCGCAACCAGGTTTAATTGACTGTTTCGGTGTGGTAGCGCATTACTACGTGATCCGAACCAGAAAAAGCCCAGGATCTTGCCAACAAGTAGGCGAAAAATGCGAAGGTACGAGCCAGATGAGGGCAAATCCCAGACCTAACCGAGACATAACCGGCGTTATCCTCTAAAATATTAATCGGAACCTGGTTTAATTGACTGTTACGGTGTGGTACCGCATTACTACGTGATCCAAACCAGAAAAAGGCCATGATCTAGCCATCAAGTATGCGATAGATGCGAAAGTGCGAGCCAGATGAGGGCAAATGCCAGAACTAACCCAGACATAACCGGCGTTATCCTCTAAAATATTAATCGGAACCAGGTTTAGTTGAATGTTTCAGTGTGGTACCTAATTACTACGTGGTCCAAGCCAGAAAAAGGCCAGGATCAGGCCAACAAGTATGCGAAAAATGCGAAGGTACGAGCCAGATGAGGGCAAATACCAGACCTATCCCAGACATAGCCGGCGTTATCCTCTACAATATTAATCGGAACCAGGTTTATTTGACTGTTTCAGTGTGGTACCACATTACTACGTGGTCCAAGCCAGAAAAAGGCCAACAAGTATGCAAAAAATGCAAAAGTGCGAGCCAGATGAGGGCAAATCCCAGACCTAACCGAGACATAAGCGGCGCTATCCTCTAAAATATTAATCGCAACCAGGTTTAATTGACAGTTTCGGTGTGGTACCGCATTACTACGTGATCCAAACCAGGAAAAGCCCAGGATATGGCCAACAAGTAGGCGAACAATGCGAAGGTACGAGCCAGATGATTGTAAATACCAGAACTAACCCAGCCATAACCAGCGTTATCCTCTAAGATACTAATCGGAACCAGCTTTTATTGACGGTTTCAGTGTGGTACCACATTACTACGTGATACAGACCAGAAAAAGGCCAGGCTCTGACAAGCAAGTATGCGAAAAATGCGAAAGTACGAGCCAGATGAGGGCAAATCCCAGACCTAACCGAGACATAACCGGCGTTATCCTCCAAAATATTAATCGCAACCAGGTTTAATTGAATGTTACGGTGTGGTACCGCATTACTACGTGATCCGAACCAGAAAAAGCCCAGGATCTTGCCAACAAGTAGGCGAAAAATGCAAAGGTACGAGCCAGATGAGGGCAAATACCAGACCTAACCGAGACATAACCGGCGTTATCCTCCAAAATATTAATCGCAACCAGGTTTAATTGAATGTTACGGTGTGGTACCGCATTACTACGTGATCCAAACCAGAAAAAGCCCAGGATCTTGACAACAAGTAGGCGTAAAATGCGAAAGTGCGAGCCAGATATGGGCAAATCCCAGACTTAACCGAGACATAACCGGCGTTATCCTCTAAAATATTAATCGCAACCAGGTTTAATTGACTGTTTCGGTGTGGTAGCGCATTACTACGTGATCCGAACCAGAAAAAGCCCAGGTTCTTGCCAACAAGTAGGCGAAAAATGCGAAGGTACGAGCCAGATGAGGGCAAATCCCAGACCTAACCGAGACATAACCGGCGTTATCCTCTAAAATATTAATCGGAACCAGGTTTAGTTGAATGTTTCAGTGTGGTACCTAATTACTAGGTGGTCCAAGCCAGAAAAAGGCCAGGATCTGGCCAACAAGTATGCGAAAAATGCAAAAGTGCGAGCCAGATGAGGGCAAATACCAGACCTAACCGAGACATAACCGGCGTTATCCTCTAAAATATTAATCGCAACCAGGTTTAATTGACAGTTTCGGTGTGGTACCGCATTACTACGTGATCCGAACCAGAAAAAGCCCAGGATCTTGCCAACAAGTAGGCGAAAAATGCAAAGGTACGAGCCAGATGCGGGCAAAACCCAGACCTAACCGAGACATAACCGGCGTTATCCTCTAAAATATTGATCGCAACCAGGTTTAATTGACTGCTTCGGTGTGGTACCGCATTACTACGTGATCCAAACCAGGAAAAGTCCAGGATCTGGCCAACAAGTATGCGAAAAATGCGAAAGTGCGAGCCAGATATGGGCAAATCCCAGACCTAACCGAGACATAACCGGCGTTATCCTCTAAAATATTAATCGCAACCAGGTTTAATTGACTGTTACGGTGTGGTACCGCATTACTACGTGATCCAAACCAGAAAAAGGCCAGGATCTAGCCATCAAGTATGCGATACATGCGAAAGTGCGAGCCAGATGAGGGCAAATACCAGAACTAACCCAGCCATAACCAGCGTTATCCTCTAAGATACTAATCGGAACCAGCTTTTATTGACGGTTTCAGAGTGGTACCACATTGCTACGTGATACAGACCAGAAAAAGGCCAGGATCTGGCCAACAAGTATGCGAAAAATGCGAAGGTACGAGCCAGATGATTGCAAATACCAGACCTAACCGAGACATAACCGGCGTTATCCTCTAAAATATTAATCGCAACCAAGTTTAATTGACTGTTACGGTGTGCTACCGCATTACTACGTGATCCAGACCTGAAAAAGCCCAGGATCTGGCCAACAAGTATGCGAGAAATGCAACAGTACGAGCCAGATGAGGGCAAATACCAGACCTATCCCAGACATAGCCGGCGTTATCCTCTAAAATATTAATCGGAACCAGGTTTATTTGACTGTTTCAGTGTGGTACCACATTACTACGTGGTCCAAGCCAGAAAAAGGCCAGGATCTGGCCAACAAGTATGCGAAAAATGCGAAAGTGCGAGCCAGATGAGGGCAAATCCCAGACCTAACCGAGACATAACCGGCGTCATCCTCTAAAATATTAATCGCAACCAGGTTTAATTGACTGTTTCGGTGTAGTACCGCATTACTACGTGATCCAAACCAGAAAAAGGCCAGGATCTAGCCATCAAGTATGCGATAGATGCGAAAGTACGAGCCAGATGAGGGCAAATCCCAGACCTAACCCAGACATAACCCGCGTTATCCTCTAAAATATTAATCGCAACCAGCTACTATTGACTGTTTCAGTGTGGTGCCACATTACTGCGTGATCCAACCAAGGAAAAGCCCAGGATCTGGCTAACAAGTATGCGAAAAATGCGAAGGTACGAGCCAGATGATTGCAAATACCAGACCTAACCGAGACATAACCGGCGTTATCCTCTAAAATATTAATCGCAACGAAGTTTAATTGACTGTTACGGTGTGGTACCGCATTACTACGTGATCCAACCCAGAAAAAGGCCAGGATCTGGCCAACAAGTATGCGAAAAATGCAAAAGTGCGAGCCAGATGAGGGCAAATACCAGACCTATCCCAGACATAGCCAGCGTTAGCCTCTAAAATATTAATCGGAACCAGGTTTATTTGACTGTTTCAGTGTGGTACCACATTACTACGTGGTCCAAGCCAGAAAAAGGCCAACAAGTATGCGAAAAATGCAAAAGTGCGAGCCAGATGAGGGCAAATCCCAGACCTAACCGAGACATAAGCGGCGCTATCCTCTAAAATATTAATCGCAACCAGGTTTAATTGACAGTTTCGGTGTGGTACCGCATTACTACGTGATCCAAACCAGGAAAAGCCCAGGATATGGCCAACAAGTATGCGAAAAATGCGAAAGTAGGAGCCAGATCAGGGCAAATCCCAGACCTAACCGAGACATAACCGGCGTTATCCCCCAAAATATTAATCCCAACCAGGTTTAATTGTCTGTTACGGTGTGGTACCGCATTACTACGTGATCCAAACCAGAAAAAGCCCAGGATCTTGACAACAAGTAGGCGAAAAATGCGAAAGTACGAGCCAGATGAGGGCAAATCCCAGACCTAACCGAGACATAACCGGCGTTATCCTCCAAAATATTAATCGCAACCAGGTTTAATTGGATGTTACGGTGTGGTACCGCATTACTACGTGATCCGAACCAGGAAAAGCCCAGGATATGGCCAACAAGTATGCGAAAAATGCGAAAGTAGGAGCCAGATCAGGGCAAATCCCAGACCTAACCGAGACATAACCGGCGTTATCCTCCAAAATATTAATCGCAACCAGGTTTAATTGAATGTTACGTTGTGGTACCGCATTACTACGTGATCCAAACCAGAAAAAGCCCAGGATCTTGACAACAAATAGGCGTAAAATGCGAAAGTGCGAGCCAGATATGGGCAAATCCCAGACCTAACCGAGACATAACCGGCGTCATCCTCTAAAATATTAATCGCAACCAGGTTTAATTGACTGTTTCGGTGTGGTAGCGCATTACTACGTGATCCGAACCAGAAAAAGCCCAGGATCTTGCCAACAAGTAGGCGAAAAATGCGAAGGTACGAGCCAGATGCGGGCAAAACCCAGACCTAACCGAGACATAACCGGCGTTATCCTCTAAAATATTAATCGCAACCAGGTTTAATTGACTGCTTCGGTGTGGTACCGCATTACTACGTGATCCAAACCAGGAAAAGCCCAGGATCTGGCCAACAAGTATGCGAAAAATGCGAAAGTAGGAGCCAGATCAGGGCAAATCCCAGACCTAACCGAGACATAACCGGCGTTATCCTCTAAAATATTAATCGCAACCAGGTTTAATTGGCAGTTTCGGTGTGGTACCGCATTACTACGTGATCCGAACCAGAAAAAGCCCAGGATCTTGTCAACAAGTAGGCGAAAAATGCGAAGGTACGAGCCAGATGATTGCAAATACCAGAACTAACCCAGCCATAACCAGCGTTATCCTCTAAGATACTAATCGGAACCAGCTTTTATCGACGGTTTCAGAGTGGTACCACATTGCTACGTGATACAGACCAGAAAAAGGCCAGGATCTGGCCAGCTCGTATGCGAAAAATGCGAAAGTACGAGCCAGATGAGGGCAAATACCAGACCTACCCCAGACATAGCCGGCGTTATCCTCTAAAATATTAATCGGAACCAGGTTTGTTTGACTGTTTCAGTGTGGTACCACATTACTACGTGGTCCAAGCCAGAAAAAGGCCAGCAACTATGCGAAAAATGCAAAAGTGCGAGCCAGATGAGGGCAAATCCCAGACCTAACCGAGACATAAGCGGCGCTATCCTCTAAAATATTAATCGCAACCAGGTTTAATTGACAGTTTCGGTGTGGTACCACATTACTACGTGGTCCAAGCCAGAAAAAGGCCAACAAGTATGCAAAAAATGCAAAAGTGCGAGCCAGATGAGGGCAAATCCCAGACCTAACCGAGACATAAGCGGCGCTATCCTCTAAAATATTAATCGCAACCAGGTTTAATTGACAGTTTCGGTGTGGTACCGCATTACTACGTGATCCAAACCAGGAAAAGCCCAGGATATGGCCAACAAGTAGGCGAACAATGCGAAGGTACGAGCCAGATGATTGTAAATACCAGAACTAACCCAGCCATAACCAGCGTTATCCTCTAAGATACTAATCGGAACCAGCTTTTATTGACGGTTTCAGTGTGGTACCACATTACTACGTGATACAGACCAGAAAAAGGCCAGGCTCTGACAAGCAAGTATGCGAAAAATGCGAAAGTACGAGCCAGATGAGGGCAAATCCCAGACCTAACCGAGACATAACCGGCGTTATCCTCCAAAATATTAATCGCAACCAGGTTTAATTGAATGTTACGGTGTGGTACCGCATTACTACGTGATCCGAACCAGAAAAAGCCCAGGATCTTGCCAACAAGTAGGCGAAAAATGCAAAGGTACGAGCCAGATGAGGGCAAATACCAGACCTAACCGAGACATAACCGGCGTTATCCTCCAAAATATTAATCGCAACCAGGTTTAATTGAATGTTACGGTGTGGTACCGCATTACTACGTGATCCAAACCAGAAAAAGCCCAGGATCTTGACAACAAGTAGGCGTAAAATGCGAAAGTGCGAGCCAGATATGGGCAAATCCCAGACTTAACCGAGACATAACCGGCGTTATCCTCTAAAATATTAATCGCAACCAGGTTTAATTGACTGTTTCGGTGTGGTAGCGCATTACTACGTGATCCGAACCAGAAAAAGCCCAGGTTCTTGCCAACAAGTAGGCGAAAAATGCGAAGGTACGAGCCAGATGAGGGCAAATCCCAGACCTAACCGAGACATAACCGGCGTTATCCTCTAAAATATTAATCGGAACCAGGTTTAGTTGAATGTTTCAGTGTGGTACCTAATTACTAGGTGGTCCAAGCCAGAAAAAGGCCAGGATCTGGCCAACAAGTATGCGAAAAATGCAAAAGTGCGAGCCAGATGAGGGCAAATACCAGACCTAACCGAGACATAACCGGCGTTATCCTCTAAAATATTAATCGCAACCAGGTTTAATTGACAGTTTCGGTGTGGTACCGCATTACTACGTGATCCGAACCAGAAAAAGCCCAGGATCTTGCCAACAAGTAGGCGAAAAATGCAAAGGTACGAGCCAGATGCGGGCAAAACCCAGACCTAACCGAGACATAACCGGCGTTATCCTCTAAAATATTGATCGCAACCAGGTTTAATTGACTGCTTCGGTGTGGTACCGCATTACTACGTGATCCAAACCAGGAAAAGCCCAGGATCTGGCCAACAAGTATGCGAAAAATGCGAAAGTAGGAGCCAGATCAGGGCAAATCCCAGACCTAACCGAGACATAACCGGCGTTATCCTCTAAAATATTAATCGCAACCAGGTTTAATTGACTGTTACGGTGTGGTACCGCATTACTACGTGATCCAAACCAGAAAAAGGCCAGGATCTAGCCATCAAGTATGCGATACATGCGAAAGTGCGAGCCAGATGAGGGCAAATACCAGAACTAACCCAGCCATAACCAGCGTTATCCTCTAAGATACTAATCGGAACCAGCTTTTATTGACGGTTTCAGAGTGGTACCACATTGCTACGTGATACAGACCAGAAAAAGGCCAGGATCTGGCCAACAAGTATGCGAAAAATGCGAAGGTACGAGCCAGATGATTGCAAATACCAGACCTAACCGAGACATAACCGGCGTTATCCTCTAAAATATTAATCGCAACCAAGTTTAATTGACTGTTACGGTGTGCTACCGCATTACTACGTGATCCAGACCTGAAAAAGCCCAGGATCTGGCCAACAAGTATGCGAGAAATGCAACAGTACGAGCCAGATGAGGGCAAATACCAGACCTATCCCAGACATAGCCGGCGTTATCCTCTAAAATATTAATCGGAACCAGGTTTATTTGACTGTTTCAGTGTGGTACCACATTACTACGTGGTCCAAGCCAGAAAAAGGCCAGGATCTGGCCAACAAGTATGCGAAAAATGCGAAAGTGCGAGCCAGATGAGGGCAAATCCCAGACCTAACCGAGACATAACCGGCGTCATCCTCTAAAATATTAATCGCAACCAGGTTTAATTGACTGTTTCGGTGTAGTACCGCATTACTACGTGATCCAAACCAGAAAAAGGCCAGGATCTAGCCATCAAGTATGCGATAGGTGCGAAAGTACGAGCCAGATGAGGGCAAATCCCAGACCTAACCCAGACATAACCCGCGTTATCCTCTAAAATATTAATCGCAACCAGCTACTATTGACTGTTTCAGTGTGGTGCCACATTACTGCGTGATCCAACCAAGGAAAAGCCCAGGATCTGGCTAACAAGTATGCGAAAAATGCGAAGGTACGAGCCAGATGATTGCAAATACCAGACCTAACCGAGACATAACCGGCGTTATCCTCTAAAATATTAATCGCAACGAAGTTTAATTGACTGTTACGGTGTGGTACCGCATTACTACGTGATCCAACCCAGAAAAAGGCCAGGATCTGGCCAACAAGTATGCGAAAAATGCAAAAGTGCGAGCCAGATGAGGGCAAATACCAGACCTATCCCAGACATAGCCAGCGTTAGCCTCTAAAATATTAATCGGAACCAGGTTTATTTGACTGTTTCAGTGTGGTACCACATTACTACGTGGTCCAAGCCAGAAAAAGGCCAACAAGTATGCGAAAAATGCAAAAGTGCGAGCCAGATGAGGGCAAATCCCAGACCTAACCGAGACATAAGCGGCGCTATCCTCTAAAATATTAATCGCAACCAGGTTTAATTGACAGTTTCGGTGTGGTACCGCATTACTACGTGATCCAAACCAGGAAAAGCCCAGGATATGGCCAACAAGTATGCGAAAAATGCGAAAGTAGGAGCCAGATCAGGGCAAATCCCAGACCTAACCGAGACATAACCGGCGTTATCCCCCAAAATATTAATCCCAACCAGGTTTAATTGTCTGTTACGGTGTGGTACCGCATTACTACGTGATCCAAACCAGAAAAAGCCCAGGATCTTGACAACAAGTAGGCGAAAAATGCGAAAGTACGAGCCAGATGAGGGCAAATCCCAGACCTAACCGAGACATAACCGGCGTTATCCTCCAAAATATTAATCGCAACCAGGTTTAATTGGATGTTACGGTGTGGTACCGCATTACTACGTGATCCGAACCAGGAAAAGCCCAGGATATGGCCAACAAGTATGCGAAAAATGCGAAAGTAGGAGCCAGATCAGGGCAAATCCCAGACCTAACCGAGACATAACCGGCGTTATCCTCCAAAATATTAATCGCAACCAGGTTTAATTGAATGTTACGTTGTGGTACCGCATTACTACGTGATCCAAACCAGAAAAAGCCCAGGATCTTGACAACAAATAGGCGTAAAATGCGAAAGTGCGAGCCAGATATGGGCAAATCCCAGACCTAACCGAGACATAACCGGCGTCATCCTCTAAAATATTAATCGCAACCAGGTTTAATTGACTGTTTCGGTGTGGTAGCGCATTACTACGTGATCCGAACCAGAAAAAGCCCAGGATCTTGCCAACAAGTAGGCGAAAAATGCGAAGGTACGAGCCAGATGCGGGCAAAACCCAGACCTAACCGAGACATAACCGGCGTTATCCTCTAAAATATTAATCGCAACCAGGTTTAATTGACTGCTTCGGTGTGGTACCGCATTACTACGTGATCCAAACCAGGAAAAGCCCAGGATCTGGCCAACAAGTATGCGAAAAATGCGAAAGTAGGAGCCAGATCAGGGCAAATCCCAGACCTAACCGAGACATAACCGGCGTTATCCTCTAAAATATTAATCGCAACCAGGTTTAATTGGCAGTTTCGGTGTGGTACCGCATTACTACGTGATCCGAACCAGAAAAAGCCCAGGATCTTGTCAACAAGTAGGCGAAAAATGCGAAGGTACGAGCCAGATGATTGCAAATACCAGAACTAACCCAGCCATAACCAGCGTTATCCTCTAAGATACTAATCGGAACCAGCTTTTATCGACGGTTTCAGAGTGGTACCACATTGCTACGTGATACAGACCAGAAAAAGGCCAGGATCTGGCCAGCTCGTATGCGAAAAATGCGAAAGTACGAGCCAGATGAGGGCAAATACCAGACCTACCCCAGACATAGCCGGCGTTATCCTCTAAAATATTAATCGGAACCAGGTTTGTTTGACTGTTTCAGTGTGGTACCACATTACTACGTGGTCCAAGCCAGAAAAAGGCCAGCAACTATGCGAAAAATGCAAAAGTGCGAGCCAGATGAGGGCAAATCCCAGACCTAACCGAGACATAAGCGGCGCTATCCTCTAAAATATTAATCGCAACCAGGTTTAAGTGACAGTTTCGGTGTGGTACCACATTACTACGTGGTCCAAGCCAGAAAAAGGCCAACAAGTATGCAAAAAATGCAAAAGTGCGAGCCAGATGAGGGCAAATCCCAGACCTAACCGAGACATAAGCGGCGCTATCCTCTAAAATATTAATCGCAACCAGGTTTAATTGACAGTTTCGGTGTGGTACCGCATTACTACGTGATCCAAACCAGGAAAAGCCCAGGATATGGCCAACAAGTAGGCGAACAATGCGAAGGTACGAGCCAGATGATTGTAAATACCAGAACTAACCCAGCCATAACCAGCGTTATCCTCTAAGATACTAATCGGAACCAGCTTTTATTGACGGTTTCAGTGTGGTACCACATTACTACGTGATACAGACCAGAAAAAGGCCAGGCTCTGACAAGCAAGTATGCGAAAAATGCGAAAGTACGAGCCAGATGAGGGCAAATCCCAGACCTAACCGAGACATAACCGGCGTTATCCTCCAAAATATTAATCGCAACCAGGTTTAATTGAATGTTACGGTGTGGTACCGCATTACTACGTGATCCGAACCAGAAAAAGCCCAGGATCTTGCCAACAAGTAGGCGAAAAATGCAAAGGTACGAGCCAGATGAGGGCAAATACCAGACCTAACCGAGACATAACCGGCGTTATCCTCCAAAATATTAATCGCAACCAGGTTTAATTGAATGTTACGGTGTGGTACCGCATTACTACGTGATCCAAACCAGAAAAAGCCCAGGATCTTGACAACAAGTAGGCGTAAAATGCGAAAGTGCGAGCCAGATATGGGCAAATCCCAGACTTAACCGAGACATAACCGGCGTTATCCTCTAAAATATTAATCGCAACCAGGTTTAATTGACTGTTTCGGTGTGGTAGCGCATTACTACGTGATCCGAACCAGAAAAAGCCCAGGTTCTTGCCAACAAGTAGGCGAAAAATGCGAAGGTACGAGCCAGATGAGGGCAAATCCCAGACCTAACCGAGACATAACCGGCGTTATCCTCTAAAATATTAATCGGAACCAGGTTTAGTTGAATGTTTCAGTGTGGTACCTAATTACTAGGTGGTCCAAGCCAGAAAAAGGCCAGGATCTGGCCAACAAGTATGCGAAAAATGCAAAAGTGCGAGCCAGATGAGGGCAAATACCAGACCTAACCGAGACATAACCGGCGTTATCCTCTAAAATATTAATCGCAACCAGGTTTAATTGACAGTTTCGGTGTGGTACCGCATTACTACGTGATCCGAACCAGAAAAAGCCCAGGATCTTGCCAACAAGTAGGCGAAAAATGCAAAGGTACGAGCCAGATGCGGGCAAAACCCAGACCTAACCGAGACATAACCGGCGTTATCCTCTAAAATATTGATCGCAACCAGGTTTAATTGACTGCTTCGGTGTGGTACCGCATTACTACGTGATCCAAACCAGGAAAAGCCCAGGATCTGGCCAACAAGTATGCGAAAAATGCGAAAGTAGGAGCCAGATCAGGGCAAATCCCAGACCTAACCGAGACATAACCGGCGTTATCCTCTAAAATATTAATCGCAACCAGGTTTAATTGACTGTTACGGTGTGGTACCGCATTACTACGTGATCCAAACCAGAAAAAGGCCAGGATCTAGCCATCAAGTATGCGATACATGCGAAAGTGCGAGCCAGATGAGGGCAAATACCAGAACTAACCCAGCCATAACCAGCGTTATCCTCTAAGATACTAATCGGAACAAGCTTTTATTGACGGTTTCAGAGTGGTACCACATTGCTACGTGATACAGACCAGAAAAAGGCCAGGATCTGGCCAACAAGTATGCGAAAAATGCGAAGGTACGAGCCAGATGATTGCAAATACCAGACCTAACCGAGACATAACCGGCGTTATCCTCTAAAATATTAATCGCAACCAAGTTTAATTGACTGTTACGGTGTGCTACCGCATTACTACGTGATCCAGACCTGAAAAAGCCCAGGATCTGGCCAACAAGTATGCGAGAAATGCAACAGTACGAGCCAGATGAGGGCAAATACCAGACCTATCCCAGACATAGCCGGCGTTATCCTCTAAAATATTAATCGGAACCAGGTTTATTTGACTGTTTCAGTGTGGTACCACATTACTACGTGGTCCAAGCCAGAAAAAGGCCAGGATCTGGCCAACAAGTATGCGAAAAATGCGAAAGTGCGAGCCAGATGAGGGCAAATCCCAGACCTAACCGAGACATAACCGGCGTCATCCTCTAAAATATTAATCGCAACCAGGTTTAATTGACTGTTTCGGTGTAGTACCGCATTACTACGTGATCCAAACCAGAAAAAGGCCAGGATCTAGCCATCAAGTATGCGATAGATGCGAAAGTACGAGCCAGATGAGGGCAAATCCCAGACCTAACCCAGACATAACCCGCGTTATCCTCTAAAATATTAATCGCAACCAGCTACTATTGACTGTTTCAGTGTGGTGCCACATTACTGCGTGATCCAACCAAGGAAAAGCCCAGGATCTGGCTAACAAGTATGCGAAAAATGCGAAGGTACGAGCCAGATGATTGCAAATACCAGACCTAACCGAGACATAACCGGCGTTATCCTCTAAAATATTAATCGCAACGAAGTTTAATTGACTGTTACGGTGTGGTACCGCATTACTACGTGATCCAACCCAGAAAAAGGCCAGGATCTGGCCAACAAGTATGCGAAAAATGCAAAAGTGCGAGCCAGATGAGGGCAAATACCAGACCTATCCCAGACATAGCCAGCGTTAGCCTCTAAAATATTAATCGGAACCAGGTTTATTTGACTGTTTCAGTGTGGTACCACATTACTACGTGGTCCAAGCCAGAAAAAGGCCAACAAGTATGCGAAAAATGCAAAAGTGCGAGCCAGTTGAGGGCAAATCCCAGACCTAACCGAGACATAAGCGGCGCTATCCTCTAAAATATTAATCGCAACCAGGTTTAATTGACAGTTTCGGTGTGGTACCGCATTACTACGTGATCCAAACCAGGAAAAGCCCAGGATATGGCCAACAAGTATGCGAAAAATGCGAAAGTAGGAGCCAGATCAGGGCAAATCCCAGACCTAACCGAGACATAACCGGCGTTATCCCCCAAAATATTAATCCCAACCAGGTTTAATTGTCTGTTACGGTGTGGTACCGCATTACTACGTGATCCAAACCAGAAAAAGCCCAGGATCTTGACAACAAGTAGGCGAAAAATGCGAAAGTACGAGCCAGATGAGGGCAAATCCCAGACCTAACCGAGACATAACCGGCGTTATCCTCCAAAATATTAATCGCAACCAGGTTTAATTGGATGTTACGGTGTGGTACCGCATTACTACGTGATCCGAACCAGGAAAAGCCCAGGATATGGCCAACAAGTATGCGAAAAATGCGAAAGTAGGAGCCAGATCAGGGCAAATCCCAGACCTAACCGAGACATAACCGGCGTTATCCTCCAAAATATTAATCGCAACCAGGTTTAATTGAATGTTACGTTGTGGTACCGCATTACTACGTGATCCAAACCAGAAAAAGCCCAGGATCTTGACAACAAATAGGCGTAAAATGCGAAAGTGCGAGCCAGATATGGGCAAATCCCAGACCTAACCGAGACATAACCGGCGTCATCCTCTAAAATATTAATCGCAACCAGGTTTAATTGACTGTTTCGGTGTGGTAGCGCATTACTACGTGATCCGAACCAGAAAAAGCCCAGGATCTTGCCAACAAGTAGGCGAAAAATGCGAAGGTACGAGCCAGATGCGGGCAAAACCCAGACCTAACCGAGACATAACCGGCGTTATCCTCTAAAATATTAATCGCAACCAGGTTTAATTGACTGCTTCGGTGTGGTACCGCATTACTACGTGATCCAAACCAGGAAAAGCCCAGGATCTGGCCAACAAGTATGCGAAAAATGCGAAAGTAGGAGCCAGATCAGGGCAAATCCCAGACCTAACCGAGACATAACCGGCGTTATCCTCTAAAATATTAATCGCAACCAGGTTTAATTGGCAGTTTCGGTGTGGTACCGCATTACTACGTGATCCGAACCAGAAAAAGCCCAGGATCTTGTCAACAAGTAGGCGAAAAATGCGAAGGTACGAGCCAGATGATTGCAAATACCAGAACTAACCCAGCCATAACCAGCGTTATCCTCTAAGATACTAATCGGAACCAGCTTTTATTGACGGTTTCAGAGTGGTACCACATTGCTACGTGATACAGACCAGAAAAAGGCCAGGATCTGGCCAGCTCGTATGCGAAAAATGCGAAAGTACGAGCCAGATGAGGGCAAATACCAGACCTACCCCAGACATAGCCGGCGTTATCCTCTAAAATATTAATCGGAACCAGGTTTGTTTGACTGTTTCAGTGTGGTACCACATTACTACGTGGTCCAAGCCAGAAAAAGGCCAGCAACTATGCGAAAAATGCAAAAGTGCGAGCCAGATGAGGGCAAATCCCAGACCTAACCGAGACACAAGCGGCGCTATCCTCTAAAATATTAATCGCAACCAGGTTTAATTGACAGTTTCGGTGTGGTACCGCATTACTACGTGATCCAAACCAGGAAAAGCCCAGGATATGGCCAACAAGTATGCGAAGAATGCGAAAGTAGGAGCCAGATCAGGGCAAATCCCAGACCTAACCGAGACATAACCGGCGTTATCCTGTAAAATATTAATCGCAACCAGGTTTAATTGACTGCTTCGGTGTGGTACCGCATTACTACGTGATCCAAACCAGGAAAAGCCCAGGATCTGGCCAACAAGTATGCGAAAAATGCGAAAGTAGGAGCCAGATCAGGGCAAATCCCAGACCTAACCGAGACATAACCGGCGTTATCCTCTAAAATATTAATCGCAACCAGGTTTAATTGACTGTTTCGGTGTGGTAGCGCATTACTACGTGATCCGAACCAGAAAAAGGCCAGGATCTAGCCATCAAGTATGCGATAGATGCGAAAGTGCGAGCCAGATGAGGGCAAATCCCAGACCTAACCGAGACATAACCGGCGTTATCCTCTAAAATATTAATCGCAACCAGGTTTAATTGACTGTTTCGGTGTGGTACCGCATTACTACGTGATCCGAACCAGAAAAAGCCCAGGATCTTGCCAACAAGTAGGCGAAAAATGCAAAGGTACGAGCCAGATGAGGGCAAATCCCAGACCTAACCGAGACATAACCGGCGTTATCCCCCAAAATATTAATGGCAACCAGGTTTAATTGTCTGTTACTGTGTGGTACCGCATTACTACGTGATCCAAACCAGAAAAAGCCCAGGATCTTGATAACAAGTAGGCGAACAATGCGAAGGTACGAGCCAGATGATTGCAAATACCAGAACTAACCCAGCCATAACCAGCGCTATCCTCTAAGATACTAATCGGAACCAGCTTTTATTGACGGTTTCAGTGTGGTACCACATTACTACGTGATACAGACCAGAAAAAGGCCAGGATCTGGCAAGCAAGTATGCGAAAAATGCGAAAGTACGAGCCAGATGACGGCGAATACCAGACCAATCCCAGACATAGCCGGCGTTATCCTCTAAAATATTAATCGGAACCAGGTTTATTTGATTGTTTCAGTGTGGTACCACATTACTACGTGGTCCAAGCCGGAAAAAGGCCAGGATCTGGCCAACAAGTATGCGAAAAATGCAAAAGTGCGAGCCAGATGAGGGCAAATACCAGACCTAACCGAGACATAACCGGCGTTATCCTCTAAAATATTAATCGCAACCAGGTTTAATTGACAGTTTCGGTGTGGTACCGCATTACTACGTGATCCGAACCAGAAAAAGCCCAGGATCTTGCCAACAAGTAGGCGAAAAATGCAAAGGTACGAGCCAGATGCGGGCAAAACCCAGACCTAACCGAGACATAACCGGCGTTATCCTCTAAAATATTGATCGCAACCAGGTTTAATTGACTGCTTCGGTGTGGTACCGCATTACTACGTGATCCAAACCAGGAAAAGCCCAGGATCTGGCCAACAAGTATGCGAAAAATGCGAAAGTAGGAGCCAGATCAGGGCAAATCCCAGACCTAACCGAGACATAACCGGCGTTATCCTCTAAAATATTAATCGCAACCAGGTTTAATTGACTGTTACGGTGTGGTACCGCATTACTACGTGATCCAAACCAGAAAAAGGCCAGGATCTAGCCATCAAGTATGCGATACATGCGAAAGTGCGAGCCAGATGAGGGCAAATACCAGAACTAACCCAGCCATAACCAGCGTTATCCTCTAAGATACTAATCGGAACCAGCTTTTATTGACGGTTTCAGAGTGGTACCACATTGCTACGTGATACAGACCAGAAAAAGGCCAGGATCTGGCCAACAAGTATGCGAAAAATGCGAAGGTACGAGCCAGATGATTGCAAATACCAGACCTAACCGAGACATAACCGGCGTTATCCTCTAAAATATTAATCGCAACCAAGTTTAATTGACTGTTACGGTGTGCTACCGCATTACTACGTGATCCAGACCTGAAAAAGCCCAGGATCTGGCCAACAAGTATGCGAGAAATGCAACAGTACGAGCCAGATGAGGGCAAATACCAGACCTATCCCAGACATAGCCGGCGTTATCCTCTAAAATATTAATCGGAACCAGGTTTATTTGACTGTTTCAGTGTGGTACCACATTACTACGTGGTCCAAGCCAGAAAAAGGCCAGGATCTGGCCAACAAGTATGCGAAAAATGCGAAAGTGCGAGCCAGATGAGGGCAAATCCCAGACCTAACCGAGACATAACCGGCGTCATCCTCTAAAATATTAATCGCAACCAGGTTTAATTGACTGTTTCGGTGTAGTACCGCATTACTACGTGATCCAAACCAGAAAAAGGCCAGGATCTAGCCATCAAGTATGCGATAGATGCGAAAGTACGAGCCAGATGAGGGCAAATCCCAGACCTAACCCAGACATAACCCGCGTTATCCTCTAAAATATTAATCGCAACCAGCTACTATTGACTGTTTCAGTGTGGTGCCACATTACTGCGTGATCCAACCAAGGAAAAGCCCAGGATCTGGCTAACAAGTATGCGAAAAATGCGAAGGTACGAGCCAGATGATTGCAAATACCAGACCTAACCGTGACATAACCGGCGTTATCCTCTAAAATATTAATCGCAACGAAGTTTAATTGACTGTTACGGTGTGGTACCGCATTACTACGTGATCCAACCCAGAAAAAGGCCAGGATCTGGCCAACAAGTATGCGAAAAATGCAAAAGTGCGAGCCAGATGAGGGCAAATACCAGACCTATCCCAGACATAGCCAGCGTTAGCCTCTAAAATATTAATCGGAACCAGGTTTATTTGACTGTTTCAGTGTGGTACCACATTACTACGTGGTCCAAGCCAGAAAAAGGCCAACAAGTATGCGAAAAATGCAAAAGTGCGAGCCAGATGAGGGCAAATCCCAGACCTAACCGAGACATAAGCGGCGCTATCCTCTAAAATATTAATCGCAACCAGGTTTAATTGACAGTTTCGGTGTGGTACCGCATTACTACGTGATCCAAACCAGGAAAAGCCCAGGATATGGCCAACAAGTATGCGAAAAATGCGAAAGTAGGAGCCAGATCAGGGCAAATCCCAGACCTAACCGAGACATAACCGGCGTTATCCCCCAAAATATTAATCCCAACCAGGTTTAATTGTCTGTTACGGTGTGGTACCGCATTACTACGTGATCCAAACCAGAAAAAGCCCAGGATCTTGACAACAAGTAGGCGAAAAATGCGAAAGTACGAGCCAGATGAGGGCAAATCCCAGACCTAACCGAGACATAACCGGCGTTATCCTCCAAAATATTAATCGCAACCAGGTTTAATTGGATGTTACGGTGTGGTACCGCATTACTACGTGATCCGAACCAGGAAAAGCCCAGGATATGGCCAACAAGTATGCGAAAAATGCGAAAGTAGGAGCCAGATCAGGGCAAATCCCAGACCTAACCGAGACATAACCGGCGTTATCCTCCAAAATATTAATCGCAACCAGGTTTAATTGAATGTTACGTTGTGGTACCGCATTACTACGTGATCCAAACCAGAAAAAGCCCAGGATCTTGACAACAAATAGGCGTAAAATGCGAAAGTGCGAGCCAGATATGGGCAAATCGCAGACCTAACCGAGACATAACCGGCGTCATCCTCTAAAATATTAATCGCAACCAGGTTTAATTGACTGTTTCGGTGTGGTAGCGCATTACTACGTGATCCGAACCAGAAAAAGCCCAGGATCTTGCCAACAAGTAGGCGAAAAATGCGAAGGTACGAGCCAGATGCGGGCAAAACCCAGACCTAACCGAGACATAACCGGCGTTATCCTCTAAAATATTAATCGCAACCAGGTTTAATTGACTGCTTCGGTGTGGTACCGCATTACTACGTGATCCAAACCAGGAAAAGCCCAGGATCTGGCCAACAAGTATGCGAAAAATGCGAAAGTAGGAGCCAGATCAGGGCAAATCCCAGACCTAACCGAGACATAACCGGCGTTATCCTCTAAAATATTAATCGCAACCAGGTTTAATTGGCAGTTTCGGTGTGGTACCGCATTACTACGTGATCCGAACCTGAAAAAGCCCAGGATCTTGTCAACAAGTAGGCGAAAAATGCGAAGGTACGAGCCAGATGATTGCAAATACCAGAACTAACCCAGCCATAACCAGCGTTATCCTCTAAGATACTAATCGGAACCAGCTTTTATTGACGGTTTCAGAGTGGTACCACATTGCTACGTGATACAGACCAGAAAAAGGCCAGGATCTGGCCAGCTCGTATGCGAAAAATGCGAAAGTACGAGCCAGATGAGGGCAAATACCAGACCTACCCCAGACATAGCCGGCGTTATCCTCTAAAATATTAATCGGAACCAGGTTTGTTTGACTGTTTCAGTGTGGTACCACATTACTACGTGGTCCAAGCCAGAAAAAGGCCAGCAACTATGCGAAAAATGCAAAAGTGCGAGCCAGATGAGGGCAAATCCCAGACCTAACCGAGACATAAGCGGCGCTATCCTCTAAAATATTAATCGCAACCAGGTTTAATTGACAGTTTCGGTGTGGTACCGCATTACTACGTGATCCAAACCAGGAAAAGCCCAGGATATGGCCAACAAGTATGCGAAGAATGCGAAAGTAGGAGCCAGATCAGGGCAAATCCCAGACCTAACCGAGACATAACCGGCGTTATCCTGTAAAATATTAATCGCAACCAGGTTTAATTGACTGCTTCGGTGTGGTACCGCATTACTACGTGATCCAAACCAGGAAAAGCCCAGGATCTGGCCAACAAGTATGCGAAAAATGCGAAAGTAGGAGCCAGATCAGGGCAAATCCCAGACCTAACCGAGACATAACCGGCGTTATCCTCTAAAATATTAATCGCAACCAGGTTTAATTGACTGTTTCGGTGTGGTAGCGCATTACTACGTGATCCGAACCAGAAAAAGGCCAGGATCTAGCCATCAAGTATGCGATAGATGCGAAAGTGCGAGCCAGATGAGGGCAAATCCCAGACCTAACCGAGACATAACCGGCGTTATCCCCCAAAATATTAATGGCAACCAGGTTTAATTGTCTGTTACTGTGTGGTACCGCATTACTACGTGATCCAAACCAGAAAAAGCCCAGGATCTTGATAACAAGTAGGCGAACAATGCGAAGGTACGAGCCAGATGATTGCAAATACCAGAACTAACCCAGCCATAACCAGCGCTATCCTCTAAGATACTAATCGGAACCAGCTTTTATTGACGGTTTCAGTGTGGTACCACATTACTACGTGATACAGACCAGAAAAAGGCCAGGATCTGGCAAGCAAGTATGCGAAAAATGCGAAAGTACGAGCCAGATGACGGCGAATACCAGACCAATCCCAGACATAGCCGGCGTTATCCTCTAAAATATTAATCGGAACCAGGTTTATTTGATTGTTTCAGTGTGGTACCACATTACTACGTGGTCCAAGCCGGAAAAAGGCCAGGATCTGGCCAACAAGTATGCGAAAAATGCGAAAGTGCGAGCCAGATGAGGGCAAATCCCAGACCTAACCGAGACATAACCGGCGTTTTCCTCTAAAATATTATTCGCAACCAGGTTTAATTGACTGTTTCGGTGTGGTACCGCATTACTACGTGATCCAACCAGAAAAAGGCCAGGATCTAGCCATCAAGTATGCGATACATGCGAAAGTGCGAGCCAGATGAGGGCAAATACCAGAACTAACCCAGACATAACCGGCGTTATCCTCTAAGATACTAATCGGAACCAGCTTTTATTGACGGTTTCAGAGTGGTACCACATTGCTACGTGATACAGACCAGAAAAAGGCCAGGATCTGGCCAACAAGTATGCGAAAAATGCGAAGGTACGAGCCAGATGATTGCAAATACCAGACCTAACCGAGACATAACCGGCGTTATCCTCTAAAATATTAATCGCAACCAAGTTTAATTGACTGTTACGGTGTGCTACCGCATTACTACGTGATCCAGACCTGAAAAAGCCCAGGATCTGGCCAACAAGTATGCGAGAAATGCAACAGTACGAGCCAGATGAGGGCAAATACCAGACCTATCCCAGACATAGCCGGCGTTATCCTCTAAAATATTAATCGGAACCAGGTTTATTTGACTGTTTCAGTGTGGTACCACATTACTACGTGGTCCAAGCCAGAAAAAGGCCAGGATCTGGCCAACAAGTATGCGAAAAATGCGAAAGTGCGAGCCAGATGAGGGCAAATCCCAGACCTAACCGAGACATAACCGGCGTCATCCTCTAAAATATTAATCGCAACCAGGTTTAATTGACTGTTTCGGTGTAGTACCGCATTACTACGTGATCCAAACCAGAAAAAGGCCAGGATCTAGCCATCAAGTATGCGATAGATGCGAAAGTACGAGCCAGATGAGGGCAAATCCCAGACCTAACCCAGACATAACCCGCGTTATCCTCTAAAATATTAATCGCAACCAGCTACTATTGACTGTTTCAGTGTGGTGCCACATTACTGCGTGATCCAACCAAGGAAAAGCCCAGGATCTGGCTAACAAGTATGCGAAAAATGCGAAGGTACGAGCCAGATGATTGCAAATACCAGACCTAACCGTGACATAACCGGCGTTATCCTCTAAAATATTAATCGCAACGAAGTTTAATTGACTGTTACGGTGTGGTACCGCATTACTACGTGATCCAACCCAGAAAAAGGCCAGGATCTGGCCAACAAGTATGCGAAAAATGCAAAAGTGCGAGCCAGATGAGGGCAAATACCAGACCTATCCCAGACATAGCCAGCGTTAGCCTCTAAAATATTAATCGGAACCAGGTTTATTTGACTGTTTCAGTGTGGTACCACATTACTACGTGGTCCAAGCCAGAAAAAGGCCAACAAGTATGCGAAAAATGCAAAAGTGCGAGCCAGATGAGGGCAAATCCCAGACCTAACCGAGACATAAGCGGCGCTATCCTCTAAAATATTAATCGCAACCAGGTTTAATTGACAGTTTCGGTGTGGTACCGCATTACTACGTGATCCAAACCAGGAAAAGCCCAGGATATGGCCAACAAGTATGCGAAAAATGCGAAAGTAGGAGCCAGATCAGGGCAAATTCCAGACCTAACCGAGACATAACCGGCGTTATCCCCCAAAATATTAATCCCAACCAGGTTTAATTGTCTGTTACGGTGTGGTACCGCATTACTACGTGATCCAAACCAGAAAAAGCCCAGGATCTTGACAACAAGTAGGCGAAAAATGCGAAAGTACGAGCCAGATGAGGGCAAATCCCAGACCTAACCGAGACATAACCGGCGTTATCCTCCAAAATATTAATCGCAACCAGGTTTAATTGGATGTTACGGTGTGGTACCGCATTACTACGTGATCCGAACCAGGAAAAGCCCAGGATATGGCCAACAAGTATGCGAAAAATGCGAAAGTAGGAGCCAGATCAGGGCAAATCCCAGACCTAACCGAGACATAACCGGCGTTATCCTCCAAAATATTAATCGCAACCAGGTTTAATTGAATGTTACGTTGTGGTACCGCATTACTACGTGATCCAAACCAGAAAAAGCCCAGGATCTTGACAACAAATAGGCGTAAAATGCGAAAGTGCGAGCCAGATATGGGCAAATCCCAGACCTAACCGAGACATAACCGGCGTCATCCTCTAAAATATTAATCGCAACCAGGTTTAATTGACTGTTTCGGTGTGGTAGCGCATTACTACGTGATCCGAACCAGAAAAAGCCCAGGATCTTGCCAACAAGTAGGCGAAAAATGCGAAGGTACGAGCCAGATGCGGGCAAAACCCAGACCTAACCGAGACATAACCGGCGTTATCCTCTAAAATATTAATCGCAACCAGGTTTAATTGACTGCTTCGGTGTGGTACCGCATTACTACGTGATCCAAACCAGGAAAAGCCCAGGATCTGGCCAACAAGTATGCGAAAAATGCGAAAGTAGGAGCCAGATCAGGGCAAATCCCAGACCTAACCGAGACATAACCGGCGTTATCCTCTAAAATATTAATCGCAACCAGGTTTAATTGGCAGTTTCGGTGTGGTACCGCATTACTACGTGATCCGAACCTGAAAAAGCCCAGGATCTTGTCAACAAGTAGGCGAAAAATGCGAAGGTACGAGCCAGATGATTGCAAATACCAGAACTAACCCAGCCATAACCAGCGTTATCCTCTAAGATACTAATCGGAACCAGCTTTTATTGACGGTTTCAGAGTGGTACCACATTGCTACGTGATACAGACCAGAAAAAGGCCAGGATCTGGCCAGCTCGTATGCGAAAAATGCGAAAGTACGAGCCAGATGAGGGCAAATACCAGACCTACCCCAGACATAGCCGGCGTTATCCTCTAAAATATTAATCGGAACCAGGTTTGTTTGACTGTTTCAGTGTGGTACCACATTACTACGTGGTCCAAGCCAGAAAAAGGCCAGCAACTATGCGAAAAATGCAAAAGTGCGAGCCAGATGAGGGCAAATCCCAGACCTAACCGAGACATAAGCGGCGCTATCCTCTAAAATATTAATCGCAACCAGGTTTAATTGACAGTTTCGGTGTGGTACCGCATTACTACGTGATCCAAACCAGGAAAAGCCCAGGATATGGCCAACAAGTATGCGAAGAATGCGAAAGTAGGAGCCAGATCAGGGCAAATCCCAGACCTAACCGAGACATAACCGGCGTTATCCTGTAAAATATTAATCGCAACCAGGTTTAATTGACTGCTTCGGTGTGGTACCGCATTACTACGTGATCCAAACCAGGAAAAGCCCAGGATCTGGCCAACAAGTATGCGAAAAATGCGAAAGTAGGAGCCAGATCAGGGCAAATCCCAGACCTAACCGAGACATAACCGGCGTTATCCTCTAAAATATTAATCGCAACCAGGTTTAATTGACTGTTTCGGTGTGGTAGCGCATTACTACGTGATCCGAACCAGAAAAAGGCCAGGATCTAGCCATCAAGTATGCGATAGATGCGAAAGTGCGAGCCAGATGAGGGCAAATCCCAGACCTAACCGAGACATAACCGGCGTTATCCTCTAAAATATTAATCGCAACCAGGTTTAATTGACTGTTTCGGTGTGGT
Organism: Colletes latitarsis; assembly: GCF_051014445.1. NCBI lineage: Eukaryota > Metazoa > Arthropoda > Insecta > Hymenoptera > Colletidae > Colletes > Colletes latitarsis. The sequence continues at coordinate 2,265,793 of NC_135134.1, read as the reverse complement.
ACCGCATTACTACGTGATCCGAACCAGAAAAAGCCCAGGATCTTGCCAACAAGTAGGCGAAAAATGCAAAGGTACGAGCCAGATGAGGGCAAATCCCAGACCTAACCGAGACATAACCGGCGTTATCCCCCAAAATATTAATGGCAACCAGGTTTAATTGTCTGTTACTGTGTGGTACCGCATTACTACGTGATCCAAACCAGAAAAAGCCCAGGATCTTGATAACAAGTAGGCGAACAATGCGAAGGTACGAGCCAGATGATTGCAAATACCAGAACTAACCCAGCCATAACCAGCGCTATCCTCTAAGATACTAATCGGAACCAGCTTTTATTGACGGTTTCAGTGTGGTACCACATTACTACGTGATACAGACCAGAAAAAGGCCAGGATCTGGCAAGCAAGTATGCGAAAAATGCGAAAGTACGAGCCAGATGACGGCGAATACCAGACCAATCCCAGACATAGCCGGCGTTATCCTCTAAAATATTAATCGGAACCAGGTTTATTTGATTGTTTCAGTGTGGTACCACATTACTACGTGGTCCAAGCCGGAAAAAGGCCAGGATCTGGCCAACAAGTATGCGAAAAATGCGAAAGTGCGAGCCAGATGAGGGCAAATCCCAGACCTAACCGAGACATAACCGGCGTTTTCCTCTAAAATATTATTCGCAACCAGGTTTAATTGACTGTTTCGGTGTGGTACCGCATTACTACGTGATCCAACCAGAAAAAGGCCAGGATCTAGCCATCAAGTATGCGATACATGCGAAAGTGCGAGCCAGATGAGGGCAAATACCAGAACTAACCCAGACATAACCGGCGTTATCCTCCAAAATATTAATCGCAACCAGGTTTAATTGACTGTTACGGTGTGGTACCGCATTACTACGTGATCCAGACCAGAAAAAGCCCAGGATCTCGACAACAAGTAGGCGAAAAATGCGAAGGTACGAGCCAGATGATTGCAAATACCAGAACTAACCCAGCCATAACCAGCGTTATCCTCTAAGATACTAATCGGAACCAGCTTTTATTGACGGTTTCAGAGTGGTACCACATTGCTACGTGATACAGACCAGAAAAAGGCCAGGATCTGGCCAGCTTGTATACGAAAAATGCGAAAGTACGAGCCAGATGAGGGCAAATACCAGACCTATCCCAGACATAGCCGGCGTTATCCTCTAAAATATTAATCGGAACCAGGTTTATTTGACTGTTTCAGTGTGGTACCACATTACTACGTGGTCCAAGCCAGAAAAAGGCCAGGATCTGGCCATCAAGTATGCGAAAAATGCGAAAGTGCGAGCCAGATGAGGGCAAATCCCAGACCTAACCGAGACATAACCGGCGTCATCCTCTAAAATATTAATCGCAACCAGGTTTAATTGACTGTTTCGGTGTAGTACCGCATTACTACGTGATCCAGACCAGAAAAAGCCCAGGATCTTGACATCAAGTAGGCGAAAAATGCGAAGGTACGAGCCAGATGATTGCAAATACCAGAACTAACCCAGCCATAACCAGCGTTATCCTCTAAGATACTAATCGGAACCAGCTTTTATTGACAGTTTTAGTGTGGTACCACATTACTACGTGATACAGACCAGAAAAAGGCAAGGATCTGGCCAGGAAGTATGGGAAAAATGCGAAAGTACGAGCCAGATGAGGGCGAATACCAGACCTATCCCAGACATAGCCGGCGTTATCCTCTAAAATATTAATCGGAACCAGGTTTATTTGACTGTTTCAGTGTGTTACCACATTACTACGTGATCCAAACCAGGAAAAGCCCAGGATCTGGCCAACAAGTATGCGAAAAATGCGAAAGTAGGAGCCAGATCAGGGCAAATCCCAGACCTAACCGAGACATAACCGGCGTTATCCTCTAAAATATTAATCGGAACCAGCTTTTATTGACGGTTTCAGTGTGGTACCACATTACTACGTGATACAGACCAGAAAAAGGCAAGGATCTGGCCAGGAAGTATGGGAAAAATGCGAAAATACGAGCCAGATGAGGGCGAATAACAGACCTATCCCAGACATAACCGGCGTTATCCTCCAAAATATTAATCGGAACCAGGTTTAGTTGAATGTTTCAGTGTGGTACCTAATTACTACGTGATCCAGACCAGAAAAAGCCCAGGATCTTGACAACAAGTAGGCGAAAAATGCGAAGGTACGAGCCAGATGATTGCAAATACCAGAACTAACCCAGCCATAACCAGCGTTATCCTCTAAGATACTAATCGGAACCAGCTTTTATTGACGGTTTCAGAGTGGTACCACATTGCTACGTGATACAGACCAGAAAAAGGCCAAGATGTGGCCTGTTTGTATGCGAAAAATGCAAAAGTACGAGCCAGATGAGGGCAAATCCCAGACCTAACCGAGACATAACCGGCGTTATCCTCCAAAATATTAATCGCAACCAGGTTTAATTGAATGTTGCGGTGTGGTACCGCATTACTACGTGATCCGAACCAGAAAAAGCCCAGGATCTTGCCAACAAGTAGGCGAAAAATGCAAAGGTACGAGCCAGATGAGGGCAAATCCCAGGCCTAACCGAGACATAACTGGCGTTATCCTCCAAAATATTAATCGCAACCAGTTTTAATTGAATGTTACGGTGTGGTACCGCATTACTACGTGATCCAAACCAGAAAAAGCCCAGGATCTTGACAACAAGTAGGCGTAAAATGCGAAAGTGCGAGCCAGATATGGGCAAATCCCAGACCTAACCGAGACATAACCGGCGTTATCCTCTAAAATATTAATCGCAACCAGGTTTAATTGACTGTTTCGGTGTGGTAGCGCATTACTACGTGATCCGAACCAGAAAAAGCCCAGGATCTTGCCAACAAGTAGGCGAAAAATGCGAAGGTACGAGCCAGATGAGGGCAAATCCCAGACCTAACCGAGACATAACCGGCGTTATCCTCTAAAATATTAATCGGAACCTGGTTTAATTGACTGTTACGGTGTGGTACCGCATTACTACGTGATCTAAACCAGAAAAAGGCCATGATCTAGCCATCAAGTATGCGATAGATGCGAAAGTGCGAGCCAGATGAGGGCAAATGCCAGAACTAACCCAGACATAACCGGCGTTATCCTCTAAAATATTAATCGGACCCAGGTTTAGTTGAATGTTTCAGTGTGGTACCTAATTACTACGTGGTCCAAGCCAGAAAAAGGCCAGGATCTGGCCAACAAGTATGCGAAAAATGCGAAGGTACGAGCCAGATGAGGGCAAATACCAGACCTATCCCAGACATAGCCGGCGTTATCCTCTACAATATTAATCGGAACCAGGTTTATTTGACTGTTTCAGTGTGGTACCACATTACTACGTGGTCCAAGCCAGAAAAAGGCCAACAAGTATGCAAAAAATGCAAAAGTGCGAGCCAGATGAGGGCAAATACCAGACCTAACCGAGACATAACCGGCGTTATCCTCTAAAATATTAATCGCAACCAGGTTTAATTGACAGTTTCGGTGTGGTACCGCATTACTACGTGATCCGAACCAGAAAAAGCCCAGGATCTTGCCAACAAGTAGGCGAAAAATGCAAAGGTACGAGCCAGATGCGGGCAAAACCCAGACCTAACCGAGACATAACCGGCGTTATCCTCCAAAATATTAATCGCAACCAGGTTTAATTGAATGTTACGGTGTGGTACCGCATTACTACGTGATCCAAACCAGGAAAAGCCCAGGATATGGCCAACAAGTAGGCGAACAATGCGAAGGTACGAGCCAGATGATTGTAAATACCAGAACTAACCCAGCCATAACCAGCGTTATCCTCTAAGATACTAATCGGAACCAGCTTTTATTGACGGTTTCAGTGTGGTACCACATTACTACGTGATACAGACCAGAAAAAGGCCAGGCTCTGACAAGCAAGTATGCGAAAAATGCGAAAGTACGAGCCAGATGAGGGCAAATCCCAGACCTAACCGAGACATAACCGGCGTTATCCTCCAAAATATTAATCGCAACCAGGTTTAATTGAATGTTACGGTGTGGTACCGCATTACTACGTGATCCGAACCAGAAAAAGCCCAGGATCTTGCCAACAAGTAGGCGAAAAATGCAAAGGTACGAGCCAGATGAGGGCAAATCCCAGACCTAACCGAGACATAACCGGCGTTATCCTCCAAAATATTAATCGCAACCAGGTTTAATTGAATGTTACGGTGTGGTACCGCATTACTACGTGATCCAAACCAGAAAAAGCCCAGGATCTTGACAACAAGTAGGCGTAAAATGCGAAAGTGCGAGCCAGATATGGGCAAATCCCAGACTTAACCGAGACATAACCGGCGTTATCCTCTAAAATATTAATCGCAACCAGGTTTAATTGACTGTTTCGGTGTGGTAGCGCATTACTACGTGATCCGAACCAGAAAAAGCCCAGGTTCTTGCCAACAAGTAGGCGAAAAATGCGAAGGTACGAGCCAGATGAGGGCAAATCCCAGACCTAACCGAGACATAACCGACGTTATCCTCTAAAATATTAATCGGAACCAGGTTTAGTTGAATGTTTCAGTGTGGTACCTAATTACTAGGTGGTCCAAGCCAGAAAAAGGCCAGGATCTGGCCAACAAGTATGCGAAAAATGCAAAAGTGCGAGCCAGATGAGGGCAAATACCAGACCTAACCGAGACATAACCGGCGTTATCCTCTAAAATATTAATCGCAACCAGGTTTAATTGACAGTTTCGGTGTGGTACCGCATTACTACGTGATCCGAACCAGAAAAAGCCCAGGATCTTGCCAACAAGTAGGCGAAAAATGCAAAGGTACGAGCCAGATGCGGGCAAAACCCAGACCTAACCGAGACATAACCGGCGTTATCCTCTAAAATATTGATCGCAACCAGGTTTAATTGACTGCTTCGGTGTGGTACCGCATTACTACGTGATCCAAACCAGGAAAAGCCCAGGATCTGGCCAACAAGTATGCGAAAAATGCGAAAGTAGGAGCCAGATCAGGGCAAATCCCAGACCTAACCGAGACATAACCGGCGTTATCCTCTAAAATATTAATCGCAACCAGGTTTAATTGACTGTTTCAGGGTGGTACCACATTACTACGTGGTCCAAGCCAGAAAAAGGCCAGGATCTGGCCATCAAGTATGCGAAAAATGCGAAAGTGCGAGCCAGATGAGGGCAAAACCCAGACCTAACCGAGACATAACCGGCGTTATCCTCTAAAATATTAATCGGAACCAGCTTTTATTGACGGTTTCAGAGTGGTACCACATTGCTACGTGATACAGACCAGAAAAAGGCCAGGATCTGGCCAGCTTGTATACGAAAAATGCGAAAGTACGAGCCAGATGAGGGCAAATACCAGACCTATCCCAGACATAGCCGGCGTTATCCTCTAAAATATTAATCGGAACCAGGTTTATTTGACAGTTTCAGTGTGGTACCACATTACTACGTGATACAGACCAGAAAAAGGCAAGGATCTGGCCAGGAAGTATGGGAAAAATGCGAAAGTACGAGCCAGATGAGGGCGAATACCAGACCTATCCCAGACATAGCCGGCGTTATCCTCTAAAATATTAATCGGAACCAGGTTTATTTGACTGTTTCAGTGTGTTACCACATTACTACGTGATCCAAACCAGGAAAAGCCCAGGATCTGGCCAACAAGTATGCGAAAAATGCGAAAGTAGGAGCCAGATCAGGGCAAATCCCAGACCTAACCGAGACATAACCGGCGTTATCCTCTAAAATATTAATCGGAACCAGCTTTTTTTGACGGTTTCAGTGTGGTACCGCATTACTACGTGATACAGACCAGAAAAAGGCAAGGATCTGGCCAGGAAGTATGGGAAAAATGCGAAAATACGAGCCAGATGAGGGCGAATAACAGACCTATCCCAGACATAACCGGCGTTATCCTCCAAAATATTAATCGGAACCAGGTTTAGTTGAATGTTTCAGTGTGGTACCTAATTACTACGTGATCCAGACCAGAAAAAGCCCAGGATCTTGACAACAAGTAGGCGAAAAATGCGAAGGTACGAGCCAGATGATTGCAAATACCAGAACTAACCCAGCCATAACCAGCGTTATCCTCTAAGATACTAATCGGAACCAGCTTCTATTGACGGTTTCAGAGTGGTACCACATTGCTACGTGATACAGACCAGAAAAAGGCCAAGATGTGGCCTGTTTGTATGCGAAAAATGCAAAAGTACGAGCCAGATGAGGGCAAATCCCAGACCTAACCGAGACATAACCGGCGTTATCCTCCAAATTAATAATCGCAACCAGGTTTAATTGAATGTTACGGTGTGGTACCGCATTACTACGTGATCCGAACCAGAAAAAGCCCAGGATCTTGCCAACAAGTAGGCGAAAAATGCAAAGTTACGAGCCAGATGAGGGCAAATCCCAGGCCTAACCGAGACATAACCGGCGTTATCCTCCAAAATATTAATCGCAACCAGGTTTAATTGAATGTTACGGTGTGGTACCGCATTACTACGTGATCCAAACCAGAAAAAGCCCAGGATCTTGACAACAAGTAGGCGTAAAATGCGAAAGTGCGAGCCAGATATGGGCAAATCCCAGACCTAACCGAGACATAACCGGCGTTATCCTCTAAAATATTAATCGCAACCAGGTTTAATTGACTGTTTCGGTGTGGTAGCGCATTACTACGTGATCCAAACCAGAAAAAGGCCAGGATCTAGCTATCCAGTATGCGATAGATGTGAAAGCGCGAGCCAGATGTGGGCAAATACCAGAACTAACCCAGACATAACCGGCGTTATCCTCTAAAATATTAATCGGAACCAGGTTTAGTTGAATGTTTCAGTGTGGTACCTAATTACTACGTGGTCCAAGCCAGAAAAAGGCCAGGATCTGGCCAACAAGTATGCGAAAAATGCAAAAGTGCGAGCCAGATGAGGGCAAATACCAGACCTAACCGAGACATAACCGGCGTTATCCTCTAAAATATTAATCGCAACCAGGTTTAATTGACAGTTTCGGTGTGGTACCGCATTACTACGTGATCCGAACCAGAAAAAGCCCAGGATCTTGCCAACAAGTAGGCGAAAAATGCAAAGGTACGAGCCAGATGCGGGCAAAACCCAGACCTAACCGAGACATAACCGGCGTTATCCTCTAAAATATTAATCGCAACCAGGTTTAATTGACTGCTTCGGTGTGGTACCGCATTACTACGTGATCCAAACCAGGAAAAGCCCAGGATCTGGCCAACAAGTATGCGAAAAATGCGAAAGTAGGAGCCAGATCAGGGCAAATCCCAGACCTAACCGAGACATAACCGGCGTTATCCTCTAAAATATTAATCGCAACCAGGTTTAATTGACAGTTTCGGTGTGGTACCGCATTACTACGTGATCCAAACCAGAAAAAGCCCAGGATCGTGACAACAGTAGGCGAACAATGCGAAGGTACGAGCCAGATGATTGTAAATACCAGAACTAACCCAGCTTTAACCAGCGTTATCCTCTAAGATACTAATCGGAACCAGCTTTTATTGACGGTTTCAGTGTGGTACCACATTACTACGTGATACAGACCAGAAAAAGGCCAGGATCTTGCCAACAAGTAGGCGAAAAATGCAAAGGTACGAGCCAGATGAGGGCAAATCCCAGACCTAACCGAGACATAACCGGCGTTATCCTCCAAAATATTAATCGCAACCGGGTTTAATTGAATGTTACGGTGTGGTACCGCATTACTACGTGATCCAAACCAGAAAAAGCCCAGGATCTTGCCAACAAGTAGGCGAAAAATGCAAAGGTACGAGCCAGATGAGGGCAAATCCCAGACCTAACCGAGACATAACCGGCGTTATCCTCCAAAATATTAATCGCAACCAGGTTTAATTGAATGTTACGGTGTGGTACCGCATCACTACGTGATCCAAACCAGAAAAAGGCCATGATCTAGCCATCAAGTATGCGATAGATGCGAAAGTGCGAGCCAGATGAGGGCAAATGCCAGAACTAACCCAGACATAACCGGCGTTATCCTCTAAAATATTAATCGGAACCAGGTTTAGTTGAATGTTTCAGTGTGGTACCTAATTACTACGTGGTCCAAGCCAGAAAAAGGCCAGGATCTGGCCAACAAGTATGCGAAAAATGCAAAAGTGCGAGCCAGATGAGGGCAAATACCAGACCTAACCGAGACATAACCGGCGTTATCCTTTAAAATATTAATCGCAACCAGGTTTAATTGACAGTTTCGGTGTGGTACCGCATTACTACGTGATCCGAACCAGAAAAAGCCCAGGATCTTGCCAACAAGTAGGCGAAAAGTGTAAAGGTACGAGCCAGATGCGGGCAAAACCCAGACCTAACCGAGACATAACCGGCGTTATCCTCTAAAATATTAATCGCAACCAGGTTTAATTGACTGCTTCGGTGTGGTACCGCATTACTACGTGATCCAAACCAGGAAAAGCCCAGGATCTGGCCAACAAGTATGCGAAAAATGCGAAAGTAGGAGCCAGATCAGGGCAAATCCCAGACCTAACCGAGACATAACCGGCGTTATCCTCTAAGATACTAATCGGAACCAGCTTTTACTGACGGTTTCAGAGTGGTACCACATTGCTACGTGATACAGACCAGAAAAAGGCCAGGATCTGGCCAGCTCGTATGCGAAAAATGCGAAAGTACGAGCCAGATGAGGGCAAATACCAGACCTATCCCAGACATAGCCGGCGTTATCCTCTACAATATTAATCGGAACCACGTTTATTTGACTGTTTCAGTGTGGTACCACATTACTACGTGGTCCAAGCCAGAAAAAGGCCAACAAGTATGCGAAAAATGCAAAAGTGCGAGCCAGATGAGGGCATATACCAGACCTAACCCCGACATAAGCGGCGCTATCCTCTAAAATATTAATCGCAACCTGATTTAATTGACTCTTTCGGTGTGCAGCCACATTACTACGGGATCCAAACCAGAAAAAGCCCAGGATCTTGACAACAAGTAGGCGAAAAATGCGAAGGTACGAGCCAGATGATTGTAAATACCAGAACTAACCCAGCCATAACCAGCGTTATCCTCTAAGATACTAATCGGAACCAGCTTTTATTGACGGTTTCAGTGTGGTACCACATTACTACGTGATACAGACCAGAAAAAGGCAAGGATCTGGCCAGGAAGTATGGGAAAAATGCGAAAGTACGAGCCAGATGAGGGCGAATACCAGACCTATCCCAGACATAGCCGGCGTTATCCTCTAAAATATTAATCGGAACCAGGTTTATTTGACTGTTTCAGTGTGTTACCACATTACTACGTGATCCAAACCAGGAAAAGCCCAGGATCTGGCCAACAGGTATGCGAAAAATGCGAAAGTAGGAGCCAGATCAGGGCAAATCCCAGACCTAACCGAGACATAACCGGCGTTATCCTCTAAAATATTAATCGGAACCAGCTTTTATTGACGGTTTCAGTGTGGTACCGCATTACTACGTGATACAGACCAGAAAAAGGCAAGGATCTGGCCAGGAAGTATGGGAAAAATGCGAAAATACGAGCCAGATGAGGGCGAATAACAGACCTATCCCAGACATAACCGGCGTTATCCTCCAAAATATTAATCGGAACCAGGTTTAGTTGAATGTTTCAGTGTGGTACCTAATTACTACGTGATCCAGACCAGAAAAAGCCCAGGATCTTGACAACAAGTAGGCGAAAAATGCGAAGGTACGAGCCAGATGATTGCAAATACCAGAACTAACCCAGCCATAACCAGCGTTATCCTCTAAGATACTAATCGGAACCAGCTTCTATTGACGGTTTCAGAGTGGTACCACATTGCTACGTGATACAGACCAGAAAAAGGCCAAGATGTGGCCTGTTTGTATGCGAAAAATGCAAAAGTACGAGCCAGATGAGGGCAAATCCCAGACCTAACCGAGACATAACCGGCGTTATCCTACAAATTAATAATCGCAACCAGGTTTAATTGAATGTTACGGTGTGGTACCGCATTACTACGTGATCCGAACCAGAAAAAGCCCAGGATCCTGCCAACAAGTAGGCGAAAAATGCAAAGTTACGAGCCAGATGAGGGCAAATCCCAGGCCTAACCGAGACATAACCGGCGTTATCCTCCAAAATATTAATCGCAACCAGGTTTAATTGAATGTTACGGTGTGGTACCGCATTACTACGTGATCCAAACCAGAAAAAGCCCAGGATCTTGACAACAAGTAGGCGTAAAATGCGAAAGTGCGAGCCAGATATGGGCAAATCCCAGACCTAACCGAGACATAACCGGCGTTATCCTCTAAAATATTAATCGCAACCAGGTTTAATTGACTGTTTCGGTGTGGTAGCGCATTACTACGTGATCCGAACCAGAAAAAGCCCAGGATCTTGACAACAAGTAGGCGAAAAATGCGAAGGTACGAGCCAGATGATTGCAAATACCAGAACTAACCCAGCCATAACCAGCGTTATCCTCTAAGATACTAATCGGAACCAGCTTTTATTGACGGTTTCAGAGTGGTACCACATTGCTACGTGATACAGACCAGAAAAAGGCCAGGATCTGGCCAGCTCGTATGCGAAAAATGCGAAAGTACGAGCCAGATGAGGGCAAATACCAGACCTATCCCAGACATAGCCGGCGTTATCCTCTACAATATTAATCGGAACCAGGTTTATTTGACTGTTTCAGTGTGGTACCACATTACTACGTGGTCCAAGCCAGAAAAAGGCCAACAAGTATGCGAAAAATGCAAAAGTGCGAGCCAGATGAGGGCAAATCCCAGACCTAACCGAGACATAAGCGGCGCTATCCTCTAAAATATTAATCGCAACCAGGTTTAATTGACAGTTTCGGTGTGGTACCGCATTACTACGTGATCCAAACCAGAAAAAGCCCAGGATCGTGACAACAAGTAGGCGAACAATGCGAAGGTACGAGCCAGATGATTGTAAATACCAGAACTAACCCAGCTTTAACCAGCGTTATCCTCTAAGATACTAATCGGAACCAGCTTTTATTGACGGTTTCAGTGTGGTACCACATTACTACGTGATACAGACCAGAAAAAGGCCAGGCTCTGGCAAGCAAGTATGCGAAAAATGCGAAAGTACGAGCCAGATGAGGGCAAATCCCAGACCTAACCGAGACATAACCGGCATTATCCTCCAAAATATTAATCGCAACCGGGTTTAATTGAATGTTACGGTGTGGTACCGCATTACTACGTGATCCAAACCAGAAAAAGCCCAGGATCTTGCCAACAAGTAGGCGAAAAATGCAAAGGTACGAGCCAGATGAGGGCAAATCCCAGACCTAACCGAGACATAACCGGCGTTATCCTCCAAAATATTAATCGCAACCAGGTTTAATTGAATGTTACGGTGTGGTACCGCATTACTACGTGATCCAAACCAGAAAAAGGCCATGATCTAGCCATCAAGTATGCGATAGATGCGAAAGTGCGAGCCAGATGAGGGCAAATGCCAGAACTAACCCAGACATAACCGGCGTTATCCTCTAAAATATTAATTGGAACCAGGTTTAGTTGAATGTTTCAGTGTGGTACCTAATTACTACGTGGTCCAAGCCAGAAAAAGGCCAGGATCTGGCCAACAAGTATGCGAAAAATGCAAAAGTGCGAGCCAGATGAGGGTAAATCCCAGACCTAACCGAGACATAAGCGGCGCTATCCTCTAAAATATTAATCGCAACCAGGTTTAATTGACAGTTTCGGTGTGGTACCGCATTACTACGTGATCCAAACCAGGAAAAGCCCAGGATATGGCCAACAAGTAGGCGAACAATGCGAAGGTACGAGCCAGATGATTGTAAATACCAGAACTAACCCAGCCATAACCAGCGTTATCCTCTAAGATACTAATCGGAACCAGCTTTTATTGACGGTTTCAGTGTGGTACCACATTACTACGTGATACAGACCAGAAAAAGGCCAGGCTCTGACAAGCAAGTATGCGAAAAATGCGAAAGTACGAGCCAGATGAGGGCAAATCCCAGACCTAACCGAGACATAACCGGCGTTATCCTCCAAAATATTAATCGCAACCAGGTTTAATTGAATGTTACGGTGTGGTACCGCATTACTACGTGATCCGAACCAGAAAAAGCCCAGGATCTTGCCAACAAGTAGGCGAAAAATGCAAAGGTACAAGCCAGATGAGGGCAAATCCCAGACCTAACCGAGACATAACCGGCGTTATCCTCCAAAATATTAATCGCAACCAGGTTTAATTGAATGTTACGGTGTGGTACCGCATTACTACGTGATCCAAACCAGAAAAAGCCCAGGATCTTGACAACAAGTAGGCGTAAAATGCGAAAGTGCGAGCCAGATATGGGCAAATCCCAGACCTAACCGAGACATAACCGGCGTTATCCTCTAAAATATTAATCGCAACCAGGTTTAATTGACTGTTTCGGTGTGGTAGCGCATTACTACGTGATCCGAACCAGAAAAAGCCCAGGATCTTGCCAACAAGTAGGCGAAAAATGCGAAGGTACGAGCCAGATGAGGGCAAATCCCAGACCTAACCGAGACATAACCGGCGTTATCCTCTAAAATATTAATCGCAACCAGGTTTAATTGACTGTTTCGGTGTGGTAGCGCATTACTACGTGATCCGAACCAGAAAAAGCCCAGGATCTTGCCAACAAGTAGGCGAAAAATGCGAAGGTACGAGCCAGATGAGGGCAAATCCCAGACCTAACCGAGACATAACCGGCGTTATCCTCTAAAATATTAATCGCAACCAGGTTTAGTTGAATGTTTCAGTGTGGTACCTAATTACTAGGTGGTCCAAGCCAGAAAAAGGCCAGGATCTGGCCAACAAGTATGCGAAAAATGCAAAAGTGCGAGCCAGATGAGGGCAAATACCAGACCTAACCGAGACATAACCGGCGTTATCCTCTAAAATATTAATCGCAACCAGGTTTAATTGACAGTTTCGGTGTGGTACCGCATTACTACGTGATCCGAACCAGAAAAAGCCCAGGATCTTGCCAACAAGTAGGCGAAAAATGCAAAGGTACGAGCCAGATGCGGGCAAAACCCAGACCTAACCGAGACATAACCGGCGTTATCCTCTAAAATATTAATCGCAACCAGGTTTAATTGACTGCTTCGGTGTGGTACCGCATTACTACGTGATCCAAACCAGGAAAAGCCCAGGATCTGGCCAACAAGTATGCGAAAAATGCGAAAGTAGGAGCCAGATCAGGGCAAATCCCAGACCTAACCGAGACATAACCGGCGTTATCCTCTAAAATATTAATCGCAACCAGGTTTAATTGACAGTTTCGGTGTGGTACCGCATTACTACGTGATCCGAACCAGAAAAAGCCCAGGATCTTGACAACAAGTAGGCGAAAAATGCGAAGGTACGAGCCAGATGATTGCAAATGCCAGAACTAACCCAGCCATAACCAGCGTTATCCTCTAAGATATTAATCGCAACCAGGTTTAGTTGACTGTTACGGTGTGGTACCGCATTACTACGTGATCCAAACCAGAAAAAGGCCAGGATCTAGCCATCAAGTATGCGATACATGCGAAAGTGCGAGCCAGATATGGGCAAATCCCAGACCTAACCGAGACATAACCGGCGTTATCCTCTAAAATATTAATCGCAACCAGGTTTAATTGACTGCTTCGGTGTGGTACCGCATTACTACGTGATCCAAACCAGGAAAAGCCCAGGATCTGGCCAACAAGTATGCGAAAAATGCGAAAGTAGTAGCCAGATCAGGGCAAATCCCAGACCTAACCGAGACATAACCGGCGTTATCCTCTAAGATACTAATCGGAACCAGCTTTTACTGACGGTTTCAGAGTGGTACCACATTGCTACGTGATACAGACCAGAAAAAGGCCAGGATCTGGCCAGCTCGTATGCGAAAAATGCGAAAGTACGAGCCAGATGAGGGCAAATACCAGACCTATCCCAGACATAGCCGGCGTTATCCTCTACAATATTAATCGGAACCACGTTTATTTGACTGTTTCAGTGTGGTACCACATTACTACGTGGTCCAAGCCAGAAAAAGGCCAACAAGTATGCGAAAAATGCAAAAGTGCGAGCCAGATGAGGGCATATACCAGACCTAACCCCGACATAAGCGGCGCTATCCTCTAAAATATTAATCGCAACCTGATTTAATTGACTCTTTCGGTGTGCAGCCACATTACTACGGGATCCAAACCAGAAAAAGCCCAGGATCTTGACAACAAGTAGGCGAAAAATGCGAAGGTACGAGCCAGATGATTGTAAATACCAGAACTAACCCAGCCATAACCAGCGTTATCCTCTAAGATACTAATCGGAACCAGCTTTTATTGACGGTTTCAGTGTGGTACCACATTACTACGTGATACAGACCAGAAAAAGGCAAGGATCTGGCCAGGAAGTATGGGAAAAATGCGAAAGTACGAGCCAGATGAGGGCGAATACCAGACCTATCCCAGACATAGCCGGCGTTATCCTCTAAAATATTAATCGGAACCAGGTTTATTTGACTGTTTCAGTGTGTTACCACATTACTACGTGATCCAAACCAGGAAAAGCCCAGGATCTGGCCAACAGGTATGCGAAAAATGCGAAAGTAGGAGCCAGATCAGGGCAAATCCCAGACCTAACCGAGACATAACCGGCGTTATCCTCTAAAATATTAATCGGAACCAGCTTTTATTGACGGTTTCAGTGTGGTACCGCATTACTACGTGATACAGACCAGAAAAAGGCAAGGATCTGGCCAGGAAGTATGGGAAAAATGCGAAAATACGAGCCAGATGAGGGCGAATAACAGACCTATCCCAGACATAACCGGCGTTATCCTCCAAAATATTAATCGGAACCAGGTTTAGTTGAATGTTTCAGTGTGGTACCTAATTACTACGTGATCCAGACCAGAAAAAGCCCAGGATCTTGACAACAAGTAGGCGAAAAATGCGAAGGTACGAGCCAGATGATTGCAAATACCAGAACTAACCCAGCCATAACCAGCGTTATCCTCTAAGATACTAATCGGAACCAGCTTCTATTGACGGTTTCAGAGTGGTACCACATTGCTACGTGATACAGACCAGAAAAAGGCCAAGATGTGGCCTGTTTGTATGCGAAAAATGCAAAAGTACGAGCCAGATGAGGGCAAATCCCAGACCTAACCGAGACATAACCGGCGTTATCCTCCAAATTAATAATCGCAACCAGGTTTAATTGAATGTTACGGTGTGGTACCGCATTACTACGTGATCCGAACCAGAAAAAGCCCAGGATCCTGCCAACAAGTAGGCGAAAAATGCAAAGTTACGAGCCAGATGAGGGCAAATCCCAGGCCTAACCGAGACATAACCGGCGTTATCCTCCAAAATATTAATCGCAACCAGGTTTAATTGAATGTTACGGTGTGGTACCGCATTACTACGTGATCCAAACCAGAAAAAGCCCAGGATCTTGACAACAAGTAGGCGTAAAATGCGAAAGTGCGAGCCAGATATGGGCAAATCCCAGACCTAACCGAGACATAACCGGCGTTATCCTCTAAAATATTAATCGCAACCAGGTTTAATTGACTGTTTCGGTGTGGTAGCGCATTACTACGTGATCCGAACCAGAAAAAGCCCAGGATCTTGACAACAAGTAGGCGAAAAATGCGAAGGTACGAGCCAGATGATTGCAAATACCAGAACTAACCCAGCCATAACCAGCGTTATCCTCTAAGATACTAATCGGAACCAGCTTTTATTGACGGTTTCAGAGTGGTACCACATTGCTACGTGATACAGACCAGAAAAAGGCCAGGATCTGGCCAGCTCGTATGCGAAAAATGCGAAAGTACGAGCCAGATGAGGGCAAATACCAGACCTATCCCAGACATAGCCGGCGTTATCCTCTACAATATTAATCGGAACCAGGTTTATTTGACTGTTTCAGTGTGGTACCACATTACTACGTGGTCCAAGCCAGAAAAAGGCCAACAAGTATGCGAAAAATGCAAAAGTGCGAGCCAGATGAGGGCAAATCCCAGACCTAACCGAGACATAAGCGGCGCTATCCTCTAAAATATTAATCGCAACCAGGTTTAATTGACAGTTTCGGTGTGGTACCGCATTACTACGTGATCCAAACCAGAAAAAGCCCAGGATCGTGACAACAAGTAGGCGAACAATGCGAAGGTACGAGCCAGATGATTGTAAATACCAGAACTAACCCAGCTTTAACCAGCGTTATCCTCTAAGATACTAATCGGAACCAGCTTTTATTGACGGTTTCAGTGTGGTACCACATTACTACGTGATACAGACCAGAAAAAGGCCAGGCTCTGGCAAGCAAGTATGCGAAAAATGCGAAAGTACGAGCCAGATGAGGGCAAATCCCAGACCTAACCGAGACATAACCGGCATTATCCTCCAAAATATTAATCGCAACCGGGTTTAATTGAATGTTACGGTGTGGTACCGCATTACTACGTGATCCAAACCAGAAAAAGCCCAGGATCTTGCCAACAAGTAGGCGAAAAATGCAAAGGTACGAGCCAGATGAGGGCAAATCCCAGACCTAACCGAGACATAACCGGCGTTATCCTCCAAAATATTAATCGCAACCAGGTTTAATTGAATGTTACGGTGTGGTACCGCATTACTACGTGATCCAAACCAGAAAAAGGCCATGATCTAGCCATCAAGTATGCGATAGATGCGAGAGTGCGAGCCAGATGAGGGCAAATGCCAGAACTAACCCAGACATAACCGGCGTTATCCTCTAAAATATTAATTGGAACCAGGTTTAGTTGAATGTTTCAGTGTGGTACCTAATTACTACGTGGTCCAAGCCAGAAAAAGGCCAGGATCTGGCCAACAAGTATGCGAAAAATGCAAAAGTGCGAGCCAGATGAGGGTAAATCCCAGACCTAACCGAGACATAAGCGGCGCTATCCTCTAAAATATTAATCGCAACCAGGTTTAATTGACAGTTTCGGTGTGGTACCGCATTACTACGTGATCCAAACCAGGAAAAGCCCAGGATATGGCCAACAAGTAGGCGAACAATGCGAAGGTACGAGCCAGATGATTGTAAATACCAGAACTAACCCAGCCATAACCAGCGTTATCCTCTAAGATACTAATCGGAACCAGCTTTTATTGACGGTTTCAGTGTGGTACCACATTACTACGTGATACAGACCAGAAAAAGGCCAGGCTCTGACAAGCAAGTATGCGAAAAATGCGAAAGTACGAGCCAGATGAGGGCAAATCCCAGACCTAACCGAGACATAACCGGCGTTATCCTCCAAAATATTAATCGCAACCAGGTTTAATTGAATGTTACGGTGTGGTACCGCATTACTACGTGATCCGAACCAGAAAAAGCCCAGGATCTTGCCAACAAGTAGGCGAAAAATGCAAAGGTACAAGCCAGATGAGGGCAAATCCCAGACCTAACCGAGACATAACCGGCGTTATCCTCCAAAATATTAATCGCAACCAGGTTTAATTGAATGTTACGGTGTGGTACCGCATTACTACGTGATCCAAACCAGAAAAAGCCCAGGATCTTGACAACAAGTAGGCGTAAAATGCGAAAGTGCGAGCCAGATATGGGCAAATCCCAGACCTAACCGAGACATAACCGGCGTTATCCTCTAAAATATTAATCGCAACCAGGTTTAATTGACTGTTTCGGTGTGGTAGCGCATTACTACGTGATCCGAACCAGAAAAAGCCCAGGATCTTGCCAACAAGTAGGCGAAAAATGCGAAGGTACGAGCCAGATGAGGGCAAATCCCAGACCTAACCGAGACATAACCGGCGTTATCCTCTAAAATATTAATCGCAACCAGGTTTAGTTGAATGTTTCAGTGTGGTACCTAATTACTAGGTGGTCCAAGCCAGAAAAAGGCCAGGATCTGGCCAACAAGTATGCGAAAAATGCAAAAGTGCGAGCCAGATGAGGGCAAATACCAGACCTAACCGAGACATAACCGGCGTTATCCTCTAAAATATTAATCGCAACCAGGTTTAATTGACAGTTTCGGTGTGGTACCGCATTACTACGTGATCCGAACCAGAAAAAGCCCAGGATCTTGCCAACAAGTAGGCGAAAAATGCAAAGGTACGAGCCAGATGCGGGCAAAACCCAGACCTAACCGAGACATAACCGGCGTTATCCTCTAAAATATTAATCGCAACCAGGTTTAATTGACTGCTTCGGTGTGGTACCGCATTACTACGTGATCCAAACCAGGAAAAGCCCAGGATCTGGCCAACAAGTATGCGAAAAATGCGAAAGTAGGAGCCAGATCAGGGCAAATCCCAGACCTAACCGAGACATAACCGGCGTTATCCTCTAAAATATTAATCGCAACCAGGTTTAATTGACAGTTTCGGTGTGGTACCGCATTACTACGTGATCCGAACCAGAAAAAGCCCAGGATCTTGACAACAAGTAGGCGAAAAATGCGAAAGTGCGAGCCAGATGAGGGCAAATACCAGACCTATCCCAGACATAGCCGGCGTTATCCTCTAAAATATTAATCGGAACCAGGTTTATTTGACTGTTTCAGTGTGGTACCACATTACTACGTGGTCCAAGCCAGAAAAAGGCCAACAAGTATGCGAAAAATGCAAAAGTGCGAGCCAGATGAGGGCAAATCCCAGACCTAACCGAGACATAACCGGCGTTATCCTCTAAAATATTAATCGCAACCAGGTTTAATTGACTGTTTCGGTGTGGTGCCGCATTACTACGTGATCCAAACCAGGAAAAGCCCAGGATCTGGCCAACACGTATGCGAAAAATGCGAAGGTACGAGCCAGATGATTGCAAATACCAGATCTAACCGAGACATAACCGGCGTTATCCTCTAAGATATTAATCGCAACCAGGTTTAGTTGACTGTTACGGTGTGGTACCGCATTACTACGTGATCCAAACCAGAAAAAGGCCAGGATCTAGCCATCAAGTATGCGATACATGCGAAAGTGCGAGCCAGATGAGGGCAAATACCAGAACTAACC
Organism: Colletes latitarsis; assembly: GCF_051014445.1. Taxonomy (NCBI): domain Eukaryota; kingdom Metazoa; phylum Arthropoda; class Insecta; order Hymenoptera; family Colletidae; genus Colletes; species Colletes latitarsis. The sequence goes on along the minus strand of NC_135134.1, from coordinate 2,246,746 downwards.
CAGACATAACCGGCGTTATCCTCCAAAATATTAATCGCAACCAGGTTTAATTGACTGTTACGGTGTGGTACCGCATTGCTACGTGATACAGACCAGAAAAAGGCCAGGATCTGGCCAGCTTGTATACGAAAAATGCGAAAGTACGAGCCAGATGAGGGCAAATACCAGACCTATCCCAGACATAGCCGGCGTTATCCTCTAAAATATTAATCGGAACCAGGTTTATTTGACTGTTTCAGTGTGGTACCACATTACTACGTGGTCCAAGCCAGAAAAAGGCCAGGATCTGGCCATCAAGTATGCGAAAAATGCGAAAGTGCGAGCCAGATGAGGGCAAATCCCAGACCTAACCAAGACATAACCGGCGTCATCCTCTAAAATATTAATCGCAACCAGGTTTAATTGACTGTTTCGGTGTAGTACCGCATTACTACGTGATCCAAACCAGAAAAAGGCCAGGATCTAGCCATCAAGTATGCGATAGATGCGAAAGTACGAGCCAGATGAGGGCAAATCCCAGACCTAACCCAGACATAACCGGCGTTATCCTCTAAAATATTAATCGCAACCAGCTACTATTGACTGTTTCAGTGTGGTGCCACATTACTACGTGATCCAAACCAGGAAAAGCCCAGGATCTGGCTAACAAGTATGCGAAAAATGCGAAGGTACGAGACAGATGATTGCAAATACCAGACCTAACCGAGACATAACCGGCGTTATCCTCTAAAATATTAATCGCAACCAAGTTTAATTGACTGTTACGGTGTGGTACCGCATTACTACGTGATCCAGACCAGAAAAAGCCCAGGATCTGGCCAACAAGTATGCGAGAAATGCAACAGTACGAGCCAGATGAGGGCATATACCAGACCTAACCCCGACATAACCGGCGTTATCCTCTAAAATATTAATCGCAACCTGATTTAATTGACTCTTTCGGTGTGCAGCCACATTACTACGGGATCCAAACCAGAAAAAGCCCAGGATCTTGACAACAAGTAGGCGAAAAATGCGAAGGTACGAGCCAGATGATTGCAAATACCAGAACTAACCCAGCCATAACCAGCGTTATCCTCTAAGATACTAATCGGAACCAGCTTTTATTGACAGTTTCAGTGTGGTACCACATTACTAAGTGATACAGACCAGAAAAAGGCAAGGATCTGGCCAGGAAGTATGGGAAAAATGCGAAAGTAGGAGCCAGATCAGGGCAAATCCCAGACCTAACCGAGACATAACCGGCGTTATCCTCTAAAATATTAATCGGAACCAGCTTTTATTGACGGTTTCAGTGTGGTACCACATTACTACGTGATACAGACCAGAAAAAGGCAAGGATCTGGCCAGGAAGTATGGGAAAAATGCGAAAATACGAGCCAGATGAGGGCGAATAACAGACCTATCCCAGACATAACCGGCGTTATCCTCCAAAATATTAATCGGAACCAGGTTTAGTTGAATGTTTCAGTGTGGTACCTAATTACTACGTGATCCAGACCAGAAAAAGCCCAGGATCTTGACAACAAGTAGGCGAAAAATGCGAAGGTTCGAGCCAGATGATTGCAAATACCAGAACTAACCCAGCCATAACCAGCGTTATCCTCTAAGATACTAATCGGAACCAGCTTTTATTGACGGTTTCAGAGTGGTACCACATTGCTACGTGATACAGACCAGAAAAAGGCCAAGATGTGGTCTGTTTGTATGCGAAAAATGCAAAAGTACGAGCCAGATGAGGGCAAATCCCAGACCTAACCGAGACATAACCGGCGTTATCCTCCAAATTAATAATCGCAACCAGGTTTAATTGAATGTTACGGTGTGGTACCGCATTACTACGTGATCCGGACCAGAAAAAGCCCTGGATCTTGCCAACAAGTAGGCGAAAAATGCAAAGGTACGAGCCAGATGAGGGCAAATCCCAGGCCTAACCGAGACATAACCGGCGTTATCCTCCAAAATATTAATCGCAACCAGGTTTAATTGAATGTTACGGTGTGGTACCTCATTACTACGTGATCCAAACCAGAAAAAGCCCAGGATCTTGACTACAAGTAGGCGTAAAATGCGAAAGTGCGAGCCAGATATGGGCAAATCCCAGACCTAACCGAGACATAACCGGCGTTATCCTCTAAAATATTAATCGCAACCAGGTTTAATTGACTGTTTCGGTGTGGTAGCGCATTACTACGTGATCCGAACCAGAAAAAGGCCAGGATCTAGCCATCAAGTATGCGATAGATGCGAAAGTGCGAGCCAGATGAGGGCAAATCCCAGACCTAACCGAGACATGACCGGCGTTATCCCCCAAAATATTAATCGCAACCAGGTTTAATTGTCTGTTACGGTGTGGTACCGCATTACTACGTGATCCAAACCAGAAAAAGCCCAGGATCTCGCCAACAAGTAGGCGAAAAATGCAAAGGTACGAGCCAGATGAGGGCAAATCCCAGACCTAACCGAGACATAACCGGCGTTATCCTCCAAAATGTTAATCGCAACCAGGTTTAATTGAACGTTACGGTGTGGTACCGCATTACTACGTGATCCAAACCAGAAAAAGCCCAGGATCTTGACAACAAGTAGGCGTAAAATGCGAAAGTGCGAGCCAGATATGGGCAAATCCCAGACCTAACCGAGACATAACCGGCGTTATCCTCTAAAATATTAATCGCAACCAGGTTTAATTGACTGTTTCGGTGTGGTAGCGCATTACTACGTGATCCGAACCAGAAAAAGCCCAGGATCTTGCCAACAAGTAGGCGAAAAATGCGAAGGTACGAGCCAGATGAGGGCAAATCCCAGACCTAACCGAGACATAACGGGCGTTATCCTCTAAAATATTAATCGGAACCTGGTTTAATTGACTGTTACGGTGTGGTACCGCATTACTACGTGATCCAAACCAGAAAAAGGCCATGATCTAGCCATCAAGTATGCGATAGATGCGAAAGTGCGAGCCAGATGAGGGCAAATGCCAGAACTAACCCAGACATAACCGGCGTTATCCTCTAAAATATTAATCGGAACCAGGTTTAGTTGAATGTTCCAGTGTGGTACCTAATAACTACGTGGTCCAAGCCAGAAAAAGGCCAGGATCTGGCCAACAAGTATGGGAAAAATGCAAAAGTGCGAGCCAGATGAGGGCAAATACCAGACCTAACCGAGACATAACCGGCGTTATCCTCTAAAATATTAATCGCAACCAGGTTTAATTGACAGTTTCGGTGTGGTACCGCATTACTACGTGATCCGAACCAGAAAAAGCCGAGGATCTTGCCAACAAGTAGGCGAAAAATGCAAAGGTACGAGCCAGATGCGGGCAAAACCCAGACCTAACCGAGACATAACCGGCGTTATCCTCTAAAATATTAATCGCAACCAGGTTTAATTGACTGCTTCGGTGTGGTACCGCATTACTACGTGATCCAAACCAGGAAAAGCCCAGGATCTGGCCAACAAGTATGCGAAAAATGCGAAAGTAGGAGCCAAATCAGGGCAAATCCCAGACCTAACCGAGACATAACCGGCGTTATCCTCTAAAATATTAATCGCAACCAGGTTTAATTGACAGTTTCGGTGTGGTACCGCATTACTACGTGATCCGAACCAGAAAAAGCCCAGGATCTTGACAACAAGTAGGCGAAAAATGCGAAGGTACGAGCCAGATGATTGCAAATACCAGAACTAACCCAGCCATAACCAGCGTTATCCTCTAAGATACTAATCGGAACCAGCTTTTATTGACGGTTTCAGAGTGGTACCACATTGCTACGTGATACAGACCAGAAAAAGGCCAGGATCTGGCCAGCTCGTATGCGAAAAATGCGAAAGTACGAGCCAGATGAGGGCAAATACCAGACCTATCCCAGACATAGCCGGCGTTATCCTCTAAAATATTAATCGGAACCAGGTTTATTTGACTGTTTCAGTGTGGTACCACATTACTACGTGGTCCAAGCCAGAAAAAGGCCAACAAGTATGCGAAAAATGCAAAAGTGCGAGCCAGATGAGGGCAAATCCCAGACCTAACCGAGACATAAGCGGCGCTATCCTCTAAAATATTAATCGCAACCAGGTTTAATTGACAGTTTCGGTGTGGTACCGCATTACTACGTGATCCAAACCAGGAAAAGCCCAGGATATGGCCAACAAGTATGCGAAAAATGCGAAAGTAGGAGCCAGATCAGGGCAAATCCCAGACCTAACCGAGACATAACCGGCGTTATCCTCTAAAATATTAATCGCAACCAGGTTTAATTGTCTGCTTCGGTGTGGTACCGCATTACTACGTGATCCAAACCAGGAAAAGCCCAGGATCTGGCATACAAGTATGCGAAAAATGCGAAAGTAGGAGCCAGATGAGGGCAAATCCCAGACCTAACCGAGACATAACCGGCGCTATCCTCTAAAATATTATTCGCAACCAGGTTTAATTGACTGTTTCGGTGTGGTACCGCATTACTACGTGATCCAACTAGAAAAAGGCCAGGATCTAGCCATCAAGTATGCGATAGATGCGAAAGTGCGAGCCAGATGAGGGCAAATCCCAGACCTAACGGAGACATAACCGGCGTTATCCTCTAAAATATTAATCGCAACCAGGTTTAATTGACTGTTTCGGTGTGGTACCGCATTACTACGTGATCCGAACCAGAAAAAGCCCAGGATCTTGCCAACAAGTAGGCGAACAATGCGAAAGTAGGAGCCAGATCAGGGCAAATCCCAGACCTAACCCAGACATAACCGGCGTTATCCTCTAAAATATTAATCGCAACCAGCTACTATTGACTGTTTCAGTGTGGTGCCACATTACTACGTGATCCAAACCAGGAAAAGCCCAGGATCTGGCCAACAAGTATGCGAAAAGTGCAAAGGTACGAGCCAGATGAGGGCAAATCCCAGACCTAACCGAGACATAACCGGCGTTATCATCCAAAATATTAATCGCAACCAGGTTTAATTGACAGTTTCGGTGTGGTACCGCATTACTACGTGATCTGAACCAGAAAAAGCCCAGGACCTTGCCAACAAGTATGCGAAAAATGCGAAAGTAGGAGCCAGATCAGGGCAAATCCCAGACCTAACCGAGACATAACCGGCGTTATCCTCTAAAATATTAATCGCAACCAGGTTTAATTGACTGTTTCGGTGTGGTACCGCATTACTACGTGATCCAAACCAGAAAAAGACCAGGATCTAGCCATCAAGTATGCGATAGATGCGAGAGTACGAGCCAGATGAGGGCAAATCCCAGACCTAACCCAGACATAACCGGCGTTATCCTCTAAAATATTAATCGCAACCAGCTACTATTGACTGTTTCAGTGTGGTGCCACATTACTACGTGATCCAAACCAGGAAAAGCCCAGGATCTGGCCAACAAGTATGCGAAAAGTGCAAAGGTACGTGCCAGATGAGGGCAAATCCCAGACCTAACCGAGACATAACCGGCGTTATCATCCAAAATATTAATCGCAACCAGGTTTAATTGAATGTTACGGTGTGGTACCGCATTACTACGTGATCCAAACCAGGAAAAGCCCAGGATCTGGCCAACAAGTATGCGAAAAATGCGAAAGTAGGAGCCAGATCAGGGCAAATCCCAGACCTAACCGAGACATAACCGGCGTTATCCTCTAAAATATCAATCGCAACCAGGTTTAATTGACAGTTTCGGTGTGGTACCGCATTACTACGTGATCCAAACCAGGAAAAGCCCAGGATCTGGCCAACAAGTATGCGAAAAATGCAAAGGTACGAGCCAGATGAAGGCAAATCCCAGACCTAACCGAGACATAACCGGCGTTATCATCCAAAATATTAATCGCAACCAGGTTTAATTGACAGTTTCGGTGTGGTACCGCATTACTACGTGATCCGAACCAGAAAAAGCCCAGGATCTTGCCAACAAGTAGGCGAAAAATGCAAAGGTACGAGCCAGATGCGGGCAAAACCCAGACCTAACCGAGACATAACCGGCGTTATCCTCTAAAATATTAATCGCAACCAGGTTTAATTGACTGCTTCGGTGTGGTACCGCATTACTACGTGATCCGAACCAGAAAAAGCCCAGGATCTTGACAACAAGTAGGCGAAAAATGCGAAGGTACGAGCCAGATGATTGCAAATACCAGAACTAACCCAGCCATAACCAGCGTTATCCTCTAAGATACTAATCGGAACCAGCTTTTATTGACGGTTTCAGAGTGGTACCACATTGCTACGTGATACAGACCAGAAAAAGGCCAGGATCTGGCCAGCTCGTATGCGAAAAATGCGAAAGTACGAGCCAGATGAGGGCAAATACCAGACCTATCCCAGACATAGCCGGCGTTATCCTCTACAATATTAATCGGAACCAGGTTTATTTGACTGTTTCAGTGTGGTACCACATTACTACGTGGTCCAAGCCAGAAAAAGGCCAACAAGTATGCGAAAAATGCAAAAGTGCGAGCCAGATGAGGGCAAATCCCAGACCTAACCGAGACATAAGCGGCGCTATCCTCTAAAATATTAATCGCAACCAGGTTTAATTGACAGTTTCGGTGTGGTACCGCATTACTACGTGATCCAAACCAGGAAAAGCCCAGGATATGGCCAACAAGTATGCGAAAAATGCGAAAGTAGGAGCCAGATCAGGGCAAATCCCAGACCTAACCGAGACATAACCGGCGTTATCCTCTAAAATATTAATCGCAACCAGGTTTAATTGTCTGCTTCGGTGTGGTACCGCATTACTACGTGATCCAAACCAGGAAAAGCCCAGGATCTGGCATACAAGTATGCGAAAAATGCGAAAGTAGGAGCCAGATGAGGGCAAATCCCAGACCTAACCGAGACATAACCGGCGCTATCCTCTAAAATATTATTCGCAACCAGGTTTAATTGACTGTTTCGGTGTGGTACCGCATTACTACGTGATCCAAACCAGAAAAAGCCCAGGATCTTGACAACAAGTAGGCGTAAAATGCGAAAGTGCGAGCCAGATATGGGCAAATCCCAGACCTAACCGAGACATAACCGGCGTTATCCTCTAAAATATTAATCGCAACCAGGTTTAATTGACTGTTTCGGTGTGGTAGCGCATTACTACGTGATCCGAACCAGAAAAAGCCCAGGATCTTGCCAACAAGTAGGCGAAAAATGCGAAGGTACGAGCCAGATGAGGGCAAATCCCAGACCTAACCGAGACATAACGGGCGTTATCCTCTAAAATATTAATCGGAACCTGGTTTAATTGACTGTTACGGTGTGGTACCGCATTACTACGTGATCCAAACCAGAAAAAGGCCATGATCTAGCCATCAAGTATGCGATAGATGCGAAAGTGCGAGCCAGATGAGGGCAAATGCCAGAACTAACCCAGACATAACCGGCGTTATCCTCTAAAATATTAATCGGAACCAGGTTTAGTTGAATGTTCCAGTGTGGTACCTAATTACTACGTGGTCCAAGCCAGAAAAAGGCCAGGATCTGGCCAACAAGTATGGGAAAAATGCAAAAGTGCGAGCCAGATGAGGGCAAATACCAGACCTAACCGAGACATAACCGGCGTTATCCTCTAAAATATTAATCGCAACCAGGTTTAATTGACAGTTTCGGTGTGGTACCGCATTACTACGTGATCCGAACCAGAAAAAGCCGAGGATCTTGCCAACAAGTAGGCGAAAAATGCAAAGGTACGAGCCAGATGCGGGCAAAACCCAGACCTAACCGAGACATAACCGGCGTTATCCTCTAAAATATTAATCGCAACCAGGTTTAATTGACTGCTTCGGTGTGGTACCGCATTACTACGTGATCCAAACCAGGAAAAGCCCAGGATCTGGCCAACAAGTATGCGAAAAATGCGAAAGTAGGAGCCAAATCAGGGCAAATCCCAGACCTAACCGAGACATAACCGGCGTTATCCTCTAAAATATTAATCGCAACCAGGTTTAATTGACAGTTTCGGTGTGGTACCGCATTACTACGTGATCCGAACCAGAAAAAGCCCAGGATCTTGACAACAAGTAGGCGAAAAATGCGAAGGTACGAGCCAGATGATTGCAAATACCAGAACTAACCCAGCCATAACCAGCGTTATCCTCTAAGATACTAATCGGAACCAGCTTTTATTGACGGTTTCAGAGTGGTACCACATTGCTACGTGATACAGACCAGAAAAAGGCCAGGATCTGGCCAGCTCGTATGCGAAAAATGCGAAAGTACGAGCCAGATGAGGGCAAATACCAGACCTATCCCAGACATAGCCGGCGTTATCCTCTAAAATATTAATCGGAACCAGGTTTATTTGACTGTTTCAGTGTGGTACCACATTACTACGTGGTCCAAGCCAGAAAAAGGCCAACAAGTATGCGAAAAATGCAAAAGTGCGAGCCAGATGAGGGCAAATCCCAGACCTAACCGAGACATAAGCGGCGCTATCCTCTAAAATATTAATCGCAACCAGGTTTAATTGACAGTTTCGGTGTGGTACCGCATTACTACGTGATCCAAACCAGGAAAAGCCCAGGATATGGCCAACAAGTATGCGAAAAATGCGAAAGTAGGAGCCAGATCAGGGCAAATCCCAGACCTAACCGAGACATAACCGGCGTTATCCTCTAAAATATTAATCGCAACCAGGTTTAATTGTCTGCTTCGGTGTGGTACCGCATTACTACGTGATCCAAACCAGGAAAAGCCCAGGATCTGGCATACAAGTATGCGAAAAATGCGAAAGTAGGAGCCAGATGAGGGCAAATCCCAGACCTAACCGAGACATAACCGGCGCTATCCTCTAAAATATTATTCGCAACCAGGTTTAATTGACTGTTTCGGTGTGGTACCGCATTACTACGTGATCCAACTAGAAAAAGGCCAGGATCTAGCCATCAAGTATGCGATAGATGCGAAAGTGCGAGCCAGATGAGGGCAAATCCCAGACCTAACGGAGACATAACCGGCGTTATCCTCTAAAATATTAATCGCAACCAGGTTTAATTGACTGTTTCGGTGTGGTACCGCATTACTACGTGATCCGAACCAGAAAAAGCCCAGGATCTTGCCAACAAGTAGGCGAACAATGCGAAAGTAGGAGCCAGATCAGGGCAAATCCCAGACCTAACCCAGACATAACCGGCGTTATCCTCTAAAATATTAATCGCAACCAGCTACTATTGACTGTTTCAGTGTGGTGCCACATTACTACGTGATCCAAACCAGGAAAAGCCCAGGATCTGGCCAACAAGTATGCGAAAAGTGCAAAGGTACGAGCCAGATGAGGGCAAATCCCAGACCTAACCGAGACATAACCGGCGTTATCATCCAAAATATTAATCGCAACCAGGTTTAATTGACAGTTTCGGTGTGGTACCGCATTACTACGTGATCTGAACCAGAAAAAGCCCAGGACCTTGCCAACAAGTATGCGAAAAATGCGAAAGTAGGAGCCAGATCAGGGCAAATCCCAGACCTAACCGAGACATAACCGGCATTATCCTCTAAAATATTAATCGCAACCAGGTTTAATTGACTGTTTCGGTGTGGTACCGCATTACTACGTGATCCAAACCAGAAAAAGACCAGGATCTAGCCATCAAGTATGCGATAGATGCGAGAGTACGAGCCAGATGAGGGCAAATCCCAGTCCTAACCCAGACATAACCGGCGTTATCCTCTAAAATATTAATCGCAACCAGCTACTATTGACTGTTTCAGTGTGGTGCCACATTACTACGTGATCCAAACCAGGAAAAGCCCAGGATCTGGCCAACAAGTATGCGAAAAGTGCAAAGGTACGAGCCAGATGAGGGCAAATCCCAGACCTAACCGAGACATAACCGGCGTTATCATCCAAAATATTAATCGCAACCAGGTTTAATTGAATGTTACGGTGTGGTACCGCATTACTACGTGATCCAAACCAGGAAAAGCCCAGGATCTGGCCAACAAGTATGCGAAAAATGCGAAAGTAAGAGCCAGATCAGGGCAAATCCCAGACCTAACCGAGACATAACCGGCGTTATCCTCTAAAATATCAATCGCAACCAGGTTTAATTGACAGTTTCGGTGTGGTACCGCATTACTACGTGATCCAAACCAGGAAAAGCCCAGGATCTGGCCAACAAGTATGCGAAAAATGCAAAGGTACGAGCCAGATGAAGGCAAATCCCAGACCTAACCGAGACATAACCGGCGTTATCATCCAAAATATTAATCGCAACCAGGTTTAATTGACAGTTTCGGTGTGGTACCGCATTACTACGTGATCCGAACCAGAAAAAGCCCAGGATCTTGCCAACAAGTAGGCGAAAAATGCAAAGGTACGAGCCAGATGCGGGCAAAACCCAGACCTAACCGAGACATAACCGGCGTTATCCTCTAAAATATTAATCGCAACCAGGTTTAATTGACTGCTTCGGTGTGGTACCGCATTACTACGTGATCCGAACCAGAAAAAGCCCAGGATCTTGACAACAAGTAGGCGAAAAATGCGAAGGTACGAGCCAGATGATTGCAAATACCAGAACTAACCCAGCCATAACCAGCGTTATCCTCTAAGATACTAATCGGAACCAGCTTTTATTGACGGTTTCAGAGTGGTACCACATTGCTACGTGATACAGACCAGAAAAAGGCCAGGATCTGGCCAGCTCGTATGCGAAAAATGCGAAAGTACGAGCCAGATGAGGGCAAATACCAGACCTATCCCAGACATAGCCGGCGTTATCCTCTACAATATTAATCGGAACCAGGTTTATTTGACTGTTTCAGTGTGGTACCACATTACTACGTGGTCCAAGCCAGAAAAAGGCCAACAAGTATGCGAAAAATGCAAAAGTGCGAGCCAGATGAGGGCAAATCCCAGACCTAACCGAGACATAAGCGGCGCTATCCTCTAAAATATTAATCGCAACCAGGTTTAATTGACAGTTTCGGTGTGGTACCGCATTACTACGTGATCCAAACCAGGAAAAGCCCAGGATATGGCCAACAAGTAGGCGAACAATGCGAAGGTACGAGCCAGATGATTGTAAATACCAGAACTAACCCAGCCATAACCAGCGTTATCCTCTAAGATACTAATCGGAACCAGCTTTTATTGACGGTTTCAGTGTGGTACCACATTACTACGTGATACAGACCAGAAAAAGGCCAGGCTCTGACAAGCAAGTATGCGAAAAATGCGAAAGTACGAGCCAGATGAGGGCAAATCCCAGACCTAACCGAGACATAACCGGCGTTATCCTCCAAAATATTAATCGCAACCAGGTTTAATTGAATGTTACGGTGTGGTACCGCATTACTACGTGATCCGAACCAGAAAAAGCCCAGGATCTTGCCAACAAGTAGGCGAAAAATGCAAAGGAACGAGCCAGATGAGGGCAAATCCCAGACCTAACCGAGACATAACCGGCGTTATCCTCCAAAATATTAATCGCAACCAGGTTTAATTGACTGTTTCGGTGTGGTAGCGCATTACTACGTGATCCAAACCAGAAAAAGCCCAGGATCTTGACAACAAGTAGGCGTAAAATGCGAAAGTGCGAGCCAGATATGGGCAAATCCCAGACCTAACCGAGACATAACCGGCGTTATCCTCTAAAATATCAATCGCAACCAGGTTTAATTGACAGTTTCGGTGTGGTACCGCATTACTACGTGATCCAAACCAGAAAAAGCCCAGGATCTTGACAACAAGTAGGCGTAAAATGCGAAAGTGCGAGCCAGATATGGGCAAATCCCAGACCTAACCGAGACATAACCGGCGTTATCCTCTAAAATATTAATCGCAACCAGGTTTAATTGACTGTTTCGGTGTGGTAGCGCATTACTACGTGATCCGAACCAGAAAAAGCCCAGGATCTTGCCAACAAGTAGGCGAAAAATGCGAAGGTACGAGCCAGATGAGGGCAAATCCCAGACCTAACCGAGACATAACCGGCGTTATCCTCTAAAATATTAATCGGAACCAGGTTTAGTTGAATGTTTCAGTGTGGTGCCTAATTACTAGGTGGTCCAAGCCAGAAAAAGGCCAGGATCTGGCCAACAAGTATGCGAAAAATGCAAAAGTGCGAGCCAGATGAGGGCAAATACCAGACCTAACCGAGACATAACCGGCGTTATCCTCTAAAATATTAATCGCAACCAGGTTTAATTGACAGTTTCGGTGTGGTACCGCATTACTACGTGATCCGAACCAGAAAAAGCCGAGGATCTTGCCAACAAGTAGGCGAAAAATGCAAAGGTACGAGCCAGATGCGGGCAAAACCCAGACCTAACCGAGACATAACCGGCGTTATCCTCTAAAATATTAATCGCAACCAGGTTTAATTGACTGCTTCGGTGTGGTACCGCATTACTACGTGATCCAAACCAGGAAAAGCCCAGGATCTGGCCAACAAGTATGCGAAAAATGCGAAAGTAGGAGCCAGATCAGGGCAAATCCCAGACCTAACCGAGACATAACCGGCGTTATCCTCTAAAATATTAATCGCAACCAGGTTTAATTGACAGTTTCGGTGTGGTACCGCATTACTACGTGATCCGAACCAGAAAAAGCCCAGGATCTTGACAACAAGTAGGCGAAAAATGCGAAGGTACGAGCCAGATGATTGCAAATACCAGAACTAACCCAGCCATAACCAGCGTTATCCTCTAAGATACTAATCGGAACCAGCTTTTATTGACGGTTTCAGAGTGGTACCACATTGCTACGTGATACAGACCAGAAAAAGGCCAGGATCTGGCCAGCTCGTATGCGAAAAATGCGAAAGTACGAGCCAGATGAGGGCAAATACCAGACCTATCCCAGACATAGCCGGCGTTATCCTCTAAAATATTAATCGGAACCAGGTTTATTTGACTGTTTCAGTGTGGTACCACATTACTACGTGGTCCAAGCCAGAAAAAGGCCAACAAGTATGCGAAAAATGCAAAAGTGCGAGCCAGATGAGGGCAAATCCCAGACCTAACCGAGACATAAGCGGCGCTATCCTCTAAAATATTAATCGCAACCAGGTTTAATTAACAGTTTCGGTGTGGTACCGCATTACTACGTGGTCCAAACCAGAAAAAGCCCAGGATCTTGCCAACAAGTAGGCGAAAAATGCAAAGGTACGAGCCAGATGAGGGCAAATCCCAGACGTAACCGAGACATAACCGGCGCTATCCTCTAAGATACTAATCGGAATCAGCTTTTATTGACGGTTTCAGTGTGGTACCACATTACTACGTGATACAGACCAGAAAAAGGCCAGGATCTGGCAAGCAAGTATGCGAAAAATGCGAAAGTACGAGCCAGATGAGGGCGAATGTCAGACCAATCCCAGACATAGCCGGCGTTATACTCTAAAATATTAATCGGAACCAGGTTTATTTGATTGTTTCAGTGTGGTACCACATTACTACGTGGTCCAAGCCAGAAAAAGGCCAGGATCTGGCCAACAAGTATGCGAAAAATGCGAAAGTGCGAGCCAGATGAGGGCAAATCCCAGACCTAACCGAGACATAACCGGCGTTATCCTCTAAAATATTATTCGCAACCAGGTTTAATTGACTGTTTCGGTGTGGTACCGCATTACTACGTGATCCAACTAGAAAAAGGCCAGGATCTAGCCATCAAGTATGCGATAGATGCGAAAGTGCGAGCCAGATGAGGGCAAATCCCAGACCTAACGGAGACATAACCGGCGTTATCCTCTAAAATATTAATCGCAACCAGGTTTAATTGACTGTTTCGGTGTGGTACCGCATTACTACGTGATCCGAACCAGAAAAAGCCCAGGATCTTGCCAACAAGTAGGCGAAAAATGCAAAGGTACGAGCCAGATGAGGGCAAATCCCAGACGTAACCGAGACATAACCGGCGTTATCCCCCAAAATATTAATCGCAACCAGGTTTAATTGTCTGTTACGGTGTGGTACCGCATTACTACGTGATCCAAACCAGAAAAAGCCCAGGATCTTGACAACAAGTAGGCGAACAATGCGAAGGTACGAGCCAGATGATTGCAAATACCAGAACTAACCCAGCCATAACCAGCGCTATCCTCTAAGATACTAATCGGAACCAGCTTTTATTGACGGTTTCAGTGTGGTACCACATTACTACGTGATACAGACCAGAAAAAGGCCAGGATCTGGCAAGCAAGTATGCGAAAAATGCGAAAGTACGAGCCAGATGAGGGCGAATGCCAGACCAATCCCAGACATAGCCGGCGTTATCCTCTAAAATATTATTCGCAACCAGGTTTAATTGACTGTTTCGGTGTGGTACCGCATTACTACGTGATCCAACTAGAAAAAGGCCAGGATCTAGCCATCAAGTATGCGATAGATGCGAAAGTGCGAGCCAGATGAGGGCAAATCCCAGACCTAACGGAGACATAACCGGCGTTATCCTCTAAAATATTAATCGCAACCAGGTTTAATTGACTGTTTCGGTGTGGTGCCGCATTACTACGTGTTCCAAACCAGGAAAAGCCCAGGATCTGGCCAACACGTATGCGAAAAATGCGAAGGTACGAGCCAGATGATTGCAAATACCAGACCTAACCGAGACATAACCGGCGTTATCCTCTAAAATATTAATCGCAACCAAGTTTAATTGACTGTTACGGTGTGGTACCGCATTACTACGTGATCCAGACCAGAAAAAGCCCAGGATCTGGCCAACAAGTATGCGAGAAATGCAACAGTACGAGCCAGATGAGGGCATATACCAGGCCTAACCCCGACATAACCGGCGTTATCCTCTAAAATATTAATCGCAACCTGATTTAATTGACTCTTTCGGTGTGCAGCCACATTACTACGGGATCCAAACCAGAAAAAGCCCAGGATCTTGACAACAAGTAGGTGAAAAATGCGAAGGTACGAGCCAGATGATTGCAAATACCAGAACTAACCCAGCCATAACCGGCGTTATCCTCTAAAATATTAATCGCAACCAGGTTTAATTGACAGTTTCGGTGTGGTACCGCATTACTACGTGATCCGAACCAGAAAAAGCCCAGGATCTTGCCAACAAGTAGGCGAAAAATGCAAAGGTACGAGCCAGATGCGGGCAAAACCCAGACCTAACCAAGACATAACCGGCGTTATCCTCTAAAATATTAATCGCAACCAGGTTTAATTGACTGCTTCGGTGTGGTACCGCATTACTACGTGATCCAAACCAGGAAAAGCCCAGGATCTGGCCAACAAGTATGCGAAAAATGCGAAAGTGGGAGCCAGATCAGGGCAAATCCCAGACCTAACCGAGACATAACCGGCGTTATCCTCTAAAATATTAATCGCAACCAGGTTTAATTGACTGTTTCGGTGTGGTACCGCATTACTACGTGATCCGAACCAGAAAAAGCCCAGGATCTTGCCAACAAGTAGGCGAAAAATGCAAAGGTACGAGCCAGATGAGGGCAAATCCCAGACCTAACCGAGACATAACCGGCGTTATCGTCCAAAATATTAATCGGAACCAGGTTTAGTTGAATGTTTCAGTGTGGTACCTAATTACTACGTGATCCAGACCAGAAAAAGCCCAGGATCTTGACAACAAGTAGGCGAAAAATGCGAAGGTACGAGCCAGATGATTGCAAATACCAGAACTAACCCAGCCATAACCAGCGTTATCCTCTAAGGTACTAATCGGAACCAGCTTTTATTGACGGTTTCAGAGTGGTACCACATTGCTACGTGATACAGACCAGAAAAAGGCCAAGATGTGGCCAGCTTGTATGCGAAAAATGCGAAAGTACGAGCCAGATGAGGGCAAATACCAGACCTATCCCAGACATAGCCGGCGTTATCCTCTAAAATATTAATCGGAACCAGGTTTATTTGACTGTTTCAGTGTGGTACCACATTACTACGTGGTCCAAGCCAGAAAAAGGCCAGGATCTGGCCAACAAGTATGCGAAAAATGCGAAAGTGCGAGCCAGATGAGGGCAAATCCCAGACCTAACCGAGACATAACCGGCGTTATCCTCTAAAATATTAATCGCAACCAGGTTTAATTGACTGTTTCGGTGTGGTACCGCATTACTACGTGATCCAAACCAGAAAAAGACCAGGATCTAGCCATCAAGTATGCGATAGATGCGAGAGTACGAGCCAGATGAGGGCAAATCCCAGACCTAACCCAGACATAACCGGCGTTATCCTCTAAAATATTAATCGCAACCAGCTACTATTGACTGTTTCAGTGTGGTGCCACATTACTACGTGATCCAAACCAGGAAAAGCCCAGGATCTGGCCAACAAGTATGCGAAAAATGCAAAGGTACGAGCCAGATGAGGGCAAATCCCAGACCTAACCGAGACATAACCGGCGTTATCATCCAAAATATTAATCGCAACCAGGTTTAATTGAATGTTACGGTGTGGTACCGCATTACTACGTGATCCGAACCAGAAAAAGCCCAGGATCTTGCCAACAAGTAGGCGAAAAATGCAAAGGTACGAGCCAGATGAGGGCAAATCCCAGACCTAACCGAGACATAACCGGCGTTATCCTGCAAAATATTAATCGCAACCAGGTTTAATTGAATGTTACGGTGTGGTACCGCATTACTACGTGATCCAAACCAGAAAAAGCCCAGGATCTTGACAACAAGTAGCCGTAAAATGCGAAAGTGCGAGCCAGATAAGGGCAAATCCCAGACCTAACCGAGACATAACCGGCGTTATCCTCTAAAATATTAATCGCAACCAGGTTTAATTGACTGTTTCGGTGTGGTAGCGCATTAGTACGTGATCCGAACCAGAAAAAGCCCAGGATCTTGCCAACAAGTAGGCGAAAAATGCGAAGGTACGAGCCAGATGAGGGCAAATCCCAGATCTAACCGAGACATAACCGGCGTTATCCTCTAAAATATTAATCGCAACCAGGTTTATTTGACTGTTTCAGTGTGGTACCACATTACTACGTGGTCCAAGCCAGAAAAAGGCCAGGATCTGACCAACAAGTATGCGAAAAATGCAAAAGTGCGAGCCAGATGAGGGCAAATACCAGACCTATCCCAGACATAGCCGGCGTTATCCTCTAAAATATTAATCGGAACCAGGTTTACTTGACTGTTTCAGTGTGGTACTACATTACTACGTGGTCCAAGCCAGAAAAAGGCCAACAAGTATGCGAAAAATGCAAAAGTGCGAGCCAGATGAGGGCAAATCCCAGACCTAACCGAGACATAAGCGGCGTTATCCTCTAAAATATTAATCGCAACCAGGTTTAATTGTCTGTTACGGTGTGGTACCGCATTACTACGTGATCCAAACC
The DNA here is from genome assembly GCF_051014445.1 of Colletes latitarsis. Classification (NCBI taxonomy): domain Eukaryota; kingdom Metazoa; phylum Arthropoda; class Insecta; order Hymenoptera; family Colletidae; genus Colletes; species Colletes latitarsis. Next base: position 2,229,474 of record NC_135134.1, on the reverse strand, counting down.
AGAAAAAGCCCAGGATCTTGACAACAAGTAGGCGAACAATGCGAAGGTACGAGCCAGATGATTGCAAATACCAGAACTAACCCAGCCATAACCAGCGTTATCCTCTAAGATACTAATCGGAACCAGCTTTTATTGCCGGTTTCAGTGTGGTACCACATTACTACGTGATACAGACCAGAAAAAGGCCAGGATCTGGCCAACAAGTATGCGAAAAATGCGAAAGTGCGAGCCAGATGAGGGCATATCCCAGACCTAACCGAGACATAACCGGAGTTATCCTCTAAAATATTAATCGGAACCAGGTTTAGTTGAATGTTTCAGTGTGGTACCTAATTACTACGTCATCCAAACCAGAAAAAGGCCAGCATCTAGCCATCAAGTATGCGATACATGCGAAAGTGCGAGCCAGATGAGGGCAAATCCCAGACCTAACCGTGACATAACCGGCGTTATCCTCTAAAATATTATACGCAACCAGGTTTAATTGACTGTTTCGGTGTGGCACCGCATTACTACACGATCCAAACCAGAAAAAGCCCTGGATCTGGCCAACAAGTATGCGAAAAATTCGAAAGTACGAGCCAGATGAGGGCAAATCCCAGACCTAACCGAGATATAACCAGCGTTATACTCTAAAATATTAATCGGAACCAGGTTTAATTAACTGTTTCAGTGTGGTACCGCATTACTACGTGATCCAATCCAGAAAAAGGCCAGGAACTGACCGACAAGTATGCGAAAAATGCGAAAGTACGAGCCAGATGAGGGGCAAATACCAGACCTAACCCAGACATAACCGTCGTTATCCTCTAAAATATTAATCGGAACCAGATTTAATTGACTGTTTCAGTGTGGTACCGCATTACTACGTGATCCAAACCAGAAAAAGGCCGGGAACTGGCCGACAAGTATGCGAAAAATGCGAAAGTGCGAGCCAGATAAGGGCAAATACCAGACCTAACCGAGACATAACCGGCGATATCCTTTAAAATATTAATCGCAACCTGGTTTAATTTACTGCTTCGGTGTGGAACCACATTATTACGGGATCCAAAGCAGAAAAAACCCAGGTTCTGGCCAACAAGTATGCGAAAAACGCGAAAGTATGAGGCAGATGATTGCGAATACCAGAACTAACCCAGACGTAACCTGCGTAATCCTCTAAAATACTATTCGGAACCAGCTTCTATTGACTGTATCAGTGTGGTACCACATTACTACGTGATCCAAGCCAGAAAAAGCCCAGGATCTGGCCAACAAGTATGCGCAAAATGCGAAAGTACGAACCAGATGAGGGCAAATCCCAGACCTAACCGAGACATAACCGACGTTATCCTCTAAAATTTTAATCGCATCCTGGATTAGTTGACTGCTTCGGTGTGGAACCACATTACTACGGGATCCAAACCACAAAAGGCCCAGGATCTGGCCAACAAGTAGGCGAAAAATGCGAAAGTACGAGCCAGATGAGGGCAAATACCAGACCTAACCCAGACATACACGGCGTTATCTTCTAAAATATTAATCGGAACCAGGTTTAATTGACTGTTTCAGTGTGGTACCACATTACTACGTGGTCAATGCCAGAGAAAGGCCAGGATTTGGCCAACAAGTATGCGAAAAATGCGAAAGTACGAACCAGATGAGGGCAGATAACAGACCTAACCCATACACAACCGCCGTTATCCTCTAAAATATCAATCGCAAGCAGGTTTAATTGATTGTTTCGGTGTGGTACCGCATTACTACGTGATCCAAACCAGAAAAAGGCCAGTATCCGGCCAACAAGTATGCGAAAAATGCGAAAGTACGAGCCAGATGAGGGCAAATCCCAGACCTAACCGAGACATAACCGACGTTATCCTCTAAAATATTAATCGGAACCAGCTTTTATTGAGTGTTTCAGTGTGGTACCACATTACTACGTTATCCAAACAAGAATAAACCCAGGATCTGCCCAACAAGTATGCGATAGATGCGAAAGTGCGAGCCAGATGAGGGCAAATCCCAGACCTAACGGAGACATAACCGGCGTTATCCTCTAAAATATTAATCGCAACCAGGTTTAATTGACTGTTTCGGTGTGGTACCGCATTACTACGTGATCCGAACCAGAAAAAGCCCAGGATCTTGCCAACAAGTAGGCGAAAAATGCAAAGGTACGAGCCAGATGAGGGCAAATCCCAGACGTAACCGAGACATAACCGGCGTTATCCCCCAAAATATTAATCGCAACCAGGTTTAATTGTCTGTTACGGTGTGGTACCGCATTACTACGTGATCCAAACCAGAAAAAGCCCAGGATCTTGACAACAAGTAGGCGAACAATGCGAAGGTACGAGCCAGATGATTGCAAATACCAGAACTAACCCAGCCATAACCAGCGCTATCCTCTAAGATACTAATCGGAACCAGCTTTTATTGACGGTTTCAGTGTGGTACCACATTACTACGTGATACAGACCAGAAAAAGGCCAGGATCTGGCAAGCAAGTATGCGAAAAATGCGAAAGTACGAGCCAGATGAGGGCGAATGCCAGACCAATCCCAGACATAGCCGGCGTTATCCTCTAAAATATTATTCGCAACCAGGTTTAATTGACTGTTTCGGTGTGGTACCGCATTACTACGTGATCCAACTAGAAAAAGGCCAGGATCTAGCCATCAAGTATGCGATAGATGCGAAAGTGCGAGCCAGATGAGGGCAAATCCCAGACCTAACGGAGACATAACCGGCGTTATCCTCTAAAATATTAATCGCAACCAGGTTTAATTGACTGTTTCGGTGTGGTGCCGCATTACTACGTGTTCCAAACCAGGAAAAGCCCAGGATCTGGCCAACACGTATGCGAAAAATGCGAAGGTACGAGCCAGATGATTGCAAATACCAGACCTAACCGAGACATAACCGGCGTTATCCTCTAAAATATTAATCGCAACCAAGTTTAATTGACTGTTACGGTGTGGTACCGCATTACTACGTGATCCAGACCAGAAAAAGCCCAGGATCTGGCCAACAAGTATGCGAGAAATGCAACAGTACGAGCCAGATGAGGGCATATACCAGGCCTAACCCCGACATAACCGGCGTTATCCTCTAAAATATTAATCGCAACCTGATTTAATTGACTCTTTCGGTGTGCAGCCACATTACTACGGGATCCAAACCAGAAAAAGCCCAGGATCTTGACAACAAGTAGGTGAAAAATGCGAAGGTACGAGCCAGATGATTGCAAATACCAGAACTAACCCAGCCATAACCGGCGTTATCCTCTAAAATATTAATCGCAACCAGGTTTAATTGACAGTTTCGGTGTGGTACCGCATTACTACGTGATCCGAACCAGAAAAAGCCCAGGATCTTGCCAACAAGTAGGCGAAAAATGCAAAGGTACGAGCCAGATGCGGGCAAAACCCAGACCTAACCAAGACATAACCGGCGTTATCCTCTAAAATATTAATCGCAACCAGGTTTAATTGACTGCTTCGGTGTGGTACCGCATTACTACGTGATCCAAACCAGGAAAAGCCCAGGATCTGGCCAACAAGTATGCGAAAAATGCGAAAGTGGGAGCCAGATCAGGGCAAATCCCAGACCTAACCGAGACATAACCGGCGTTATCCTCTAAAATATTAATCGCAACCAGGTTTAATTGACTGTTTCGGTGTGGTACCGCATTACTACGTGATCCGAACCAGAAAAAGCCCAGGATCTTGCCAACAAGTAGGCGAAAAATGCAAAGGTACGAGCCAGATGAGGGCAAATCCCAGACCTAACCGAGACATAACCGGCGTTATCGTCCAAAATATTAATCGGAACCAGGTTTAGTTGAATGTTTCAGTGTGGTACCTAATTACTACGTGATCCAGACCAGAAAAAGCCCAGGATCTTGACAACAAGTAGGCGAAAAATGCGAAGGTACGAGCCAGATGATTGCAAATACCAGAACTAACCCAGCCATAACCAGCGTTATCCTCTAAGGTACTAATCGGAACCAGCTTTTATTGACGGTTTCAGAGTGGTACCACATTGCTACGTGATACAGACCAGAAAAAGGCCAAGATGTGGCCAGCTTGTATGCGAAAAATGCGAAAGTACGAGCCAGATGAGGGCAAATACCAGACCTATCCCAGACATAGCCGGCGTTATCCTCTAAAATATTAATCGGAACCAGGTTTATTTGACTGTTTCAGTGTGGTACCACATTACTACGTGGTCCAAGCCAGAAAAAGGCCAGGATCTGGCCAACAAGTATGCGAAAAATGCGAAAGTGCGAGCCAGATGAGGGCAAATCCCAGACCTAACCGAGACATAACCGGCGTTATCCTCTAAAATATTAATCGCAACCAGGTTTAATTGACTGTTTCGGTGTGGTACCGCATTACTACGTGATCCAAACCAGAAAAAGACCAGGATCTAGCCATCAAGTATGCGATAGATGCGAGAGTACGAGCCAGATGAGGGCAAATCCCAGACCTAACCCAGACATAACCGGCGTTATCCTCTAAAATATTAATCGCAACCAGCTACTATTGACTGTTTCAGTGTGGTGCCACATTACTACGTGATCCAAACCAGGAAAAGCCCAGGATCTGGCCAACAAGTATGCGAAAAATGCAAAGGTACGAGCCAGATGAGGGCAAATCCCAGACCTAACCGAGACATAACCGGCGTTATCATCCAAAATATTAATCGCAACCAGGTTTAATTGAATGTTACGGTGTGGTACCGCATTACTACGTGATCCGAACCAGAAAAAGCCCAGGATCTTGCCAACAAGTAGGCGAAAAATGCAAAGGTACGAGCCAGATGAGGGCAAATCCCAGACCTAACCGAGACATAACCGGCGTTATCCTGCAAAATATTAATCGCAACCAGGTTTAATTGAATGTTACGGTGTGGTACCGCATTACTACGTGATCCAAACCAGAAAAAGCCCAGGATCTTGACAACAAGTAGCCGTAAAATGCGAAAGTGCGAGCCAGATAAGGGCAAATCCCAGACCTAACCGAGACATAACCGGCGTTATCCTCTAAAATATTAATCGCAACCAGGTTTAATTGACTGTTTCGGTGTGGTAGCGCATTAGTACGTGATCCGAACCAGAAAAAGCCCAGGATCTTGCCAACAAGTAGGCGAAAAATGCGAAGGTACGAGCCAGATGAGGGCAAATCCCAGATCTAACCGAGACATAACCGGCGTTATCCTCTAAAATATTAATCGCAACCAGGTTTATTTGACTGTTTCAGTGTGGTACCACATTACTACGTGGTCCAAGCCAGAAAAAGGCCAGGATCTGACCAACAAGTATGCGAAAAATGCAAAAGTGCGAGCCAGATGAGGGCAAATACCAGACCTATCCCAGACATAGCCGGCGTTATCCTCTAAAATATTAATCGGAACCAGGTTTACTTGACTGTTTCAGTGTGGTACTACATTACTACGTGGTCCAAGCCAGAAAAAGGCCAACAAGTATGCGAAAAATGCAAAAGTGCGAGCCAGATGAGGGCAAATCCCAGACCTAACCGAGACATAAGCGGCGTTATCCTCTAAAATATTAATCGCAACCAGGTTTAATTGTCTGTTACGGTGTGGTACCGCATTACTACGTGATCCAAACCAGAAAAAGCCCAGGATCTTGACAACAAGTAGGCGAACAATGCGAAGGTACGAGCCAGATGATTGCAAATACCAGAACTAACCCAGCCATAACCAGCGTTATCCTCTAAGATACTAATCGGAACCAGCTTTTATTGCCGGTTTCAGTGTGGTACCACATTACTACGTGATACAGACCAGAAAAAGGCCAGGATCTGGCCAACAAGTATGCGAAAAATGCGAAAGTGCGAGCCAGATGAGGGCAAATCCCAGACCTAACCGAGACATAACCGGCGTTATCCTCTAAAATATTATACGCAACCAGGTTTAATTGACTGTTTCGGTGTGGCACCGCATTACTACACGATCCAAACCAGAAAAAGCCCTGGATCTGGCCAACAAGTATGCGAAAAATTCGAAAGTACGAGCCAGATGAGGGCAAATCCCAGACCTAACCGAGATATAACCAGCGTTATACTCTAAAATATTAATCGGAACCAGATTTAATTGACTGTTTCAGTGTGGTACCTAATTACTACGTCATCCAAACCAGAAAAAGGCCAGCATCTAGCCATCAAGTATGCGATACATGCGAAAGTGCGAGCCAGATGAGGGCAAATCCCAGACCTAACCGAGACATAACCGGCGTTATCCTCTAAAATATTATACGCAACCAGGTTTAATTGACTGTTTCGGTGTGGCACCGCATTACTACACGATCCAAACCAGAAAAAGCCCTGGATCTGGCCAACAAGTATGCGAAAAATTCGAAAGTACGAGCCAGATGAGGGCAAATCCCAGACCTAACCGAGATATAACCAGCGTTATACTCTAAAATATTAATCGGAACCAGGTTTAATTAACTGTTTCAGTGTGGTACCGCATTACTACGTGATCCAATCCAGAAAAAGGCCAGGAACTGACCGACAAGTATGCGAAAAATGCGAAAGTACGAGCCAGATGAGGGGCAAATACCAGACCTAACCCAGACATAACCGTCGTTATCCTCTAAAATATTAATCGGAACCAGATTTAATTGACTGTTTCAGTGTGGTACCGCATTACTACGTGATCCAAACCAGAAAAAGGCCGGGAACTGGCCGACAAGTATGCGAAAAATGCGAAAGTGCGAGCCAGATAAGGGCAAATACCAGACCTAACCGAGACATAACCGGCGATATCCTTTAAAATATTAATCGCAACCTGGTTTAATTTACTGCTTCGGTGTGGAACCACATTATTACGGGATCCAAAGCAGAAAAAACCCAGGTTCTGGCCAACAAGTATGCGAAAAACGCGAAAGTATGAGGCAGATGATTGCGAATACCAGAACTAACCCAGACGTAACCTGCGTAATCCTCTAAAATACTATTCGGAACCAGCTTCTATTGACTGTATCAGTGTGGTACCACATTACTACGTGATCCAAGCCAGAAAAAGCCCAGGATCTGGCCAACAAGTATGCGCAAAATGCGAAAGTACGAACCAGATGAGGGCAAATCCCAGACCTAACCGAGACATAACCGACGTTATCCTCTAAAATTTTAATCGCATCCTGGATTAGTTGACTGCTTCGGTGTGGAACCACATTACTACGGGATCCAAACCACAAAAGGCCCAGGATCTGGCCAACAAGTAGGCGAAAAATGCGAAAGTACGAGCCAGATGAGGGCAAATACCAGACCTAACCCAGACATACACGGCGTTATCTTCTAAAATATTAATCGGAACCAGGTTTAATTGACTGTTTCAGTGTGGTACCACATTACTACGTGGTCAATGCCAGAGAAAGGCCAGGATTTGGCCAACAAGTATGCGAAAAATGCGAAAGTACGAACCAGATGAGGGCAGATAACAGACCTAACCCATACACAACCGCCGTTATCCTCTAAAATATCAATCGCAAGCAGGTTTAATTGATTGTTTCGGTGTGGTACCGCATTACTACGTGATCCAAACCAGAAAAAGGCCAGTATCCGGCCAACAAGTATGCGAAAAATGCGAAAGTACGAGCCAGATGAGGGCAAATCCCAGACCTAACCGAGACATAACCGACGTTATCCTCTAAAATATTAATCGGAACCAGCTTTTATTGAGTGTTTCAGTGTGGTACCACATTACTACGTTATCCAAACAAGAATAAACCCAGGATCTGCCCAACAAGTATGCGAAAAACGCGTAAGTATGAGCCAGGTGATTGCTAATACCAGACCAAACCGAGACATAACCGGCGTTATCCTGTAAAATATTAATCGCAAACAGGTTTAATTGACTGTTTCGGTGTGGTACAGCATTACTACACGATCCAAACCAGAAAAAGCCCAGGACCTGGCCAACAAGTATGCGAAAAATGCGAAAGTACGAGCCAGATGAGGGCAAATCCCAGACCTAACCGAGACATAACAGGCGCTATCCTCTAAAATATTAATCGGAACCAGGTTTATTTGACTGTTTCAGTGTGGTACTACATTACTACGTGGTCCAATCCAGAAAAAGGCCAGGATCTGCCCAACAAGTATGCGAAAAATGCGAAAGTACGTATCAGATGAGGACAAATCCCAGACCTAACCGAGACATAACCGGCGATATCCTTTAAAATATTAATCGCAACCAGGTTTGATTGACTGTTTCGGTGTGGTACCGCATTACTACGTGATCCAAGCCAGAAAAAGCCCAGGACCTGGCCAACAAGTATGCGAAAAGTGCGAAGGTACGAGCCAGATGAGGGCAAATCCCAGACCTAACCGAGACATAACCGGCGTTATCCTCTAAAGTATTAATCGCAACCAGCTTTAATTGACTGTTTAGGTGTGCTACCGCATTTCTACGTGATCCAAACCAGAAAAAGGCCAGGATCTGGCCAACAAGTATGCGAAAAATGCGAAAGTATGTGCCTGATGATTGCAAATACCAGAACTAACCCAAACATAACCAGCGTTATCCTCCAAAATATTAATCGTAACCAGGTTTAATTGACTGTTTCGGTGTGGAACCACATTACGACGGGATCCAAACCACAAAAAGCCCAGGATCTGGCCAACAAGTATGCGAAAAATGCGAAAGTACGAGCCAGATGAGGGCAAATCCCAGACCTAACCGAGACATACACGGCGTTATCTTCTAAAATATTAATCGGAACCAGGTTTAATTGACTGTTTCAGTGTGGTACCAGATTACTACGTGGTCAAAGCCTGAAAAAGGCCAGGATCTGGCCAACAAGTATGCGGAAAATGCGAAAGTACGAGCCAGGTGAGGGCAAATCCCAGACCTAACCGAGACATAACCGGCGTTATCCTCTAAAATATTAATCGCATCCTGGATTAGTTGACTGCTTCGGTGTGGAACCACATTACTACGGGATCCAAACCACAAAAGGCCCAGGATCTGGCCAACAAGTAGGCGAAAAATGCGAAAGTACGAGCCAGATGAGGGCAAATACCAGACCTAACCCAGACATACACGGCGTTATCTTCTAAAATATTAATCGGAACCAGGTTTAATTGACTGTTTCTGTGTGGTACCACATTACTACGTGGTCAATGCCAGAGAAAGGCCAGGATTTGGCCAACAAGTATGCGAAAAATGCGAAAGTACGAGCCAGATGAGGGCAAATCCCAGACCTAACCGAGACATAACCGACGTTATCCTCTAAAATATTAATCGCAACCAGGTTTAATCGACTGTTTCGGTGTGGTACCACATTACTACGTGGTCCAAGCCAGAAAAAGGCCAGGATCTGGCCAACAAGTATGCGAATAATGCGAAAGTACGAGCCAGATTTGGGCAAATACCAGACCTAACCCAGACATAACCGGCGTTATCCTCTAAAATATTAATCGGAACCAGGCTTAATTGACTGCTTCAGTGTGGTACCACATTACTACGTGGTCAAAGCCAGAAAAAGGCCAGGATCTGGCCAACAAGTTTGCGAAAAATGCGAATGTATGAGCCAGATGATTGCAAATACCAGAACTAACCCAGACATAACCGGCGTTATTCTCTAAAATATTAATCGCATCCTGGATTAATTGACTGCTTCGGTGTGGAACCACATTACTGCGGGATCCAAACCAGAAAAAGCCCAGGATCTGGCCAACAAGTAAGCGAAAAATGCGAAAGTACGAGCCAGATGAGGGCAAATACCAGACCTAGCCCAGACATAACCGGCGTTATCCTCTAAAATATTAATCGGAACCAGGTTTAATTGACTGCTTCAGTGTGGTACCACATTACTACGTGGTCAAAGCCAGAAAAAGGCCACGGTCTGGCCAACAAGTATGCGAATAATGCGAAAGTACGAGCCAGATGAGGGCAAATACCAGAACTATCCCAGACGTAACCTGCGATATCCTCTAAAATACTATTCGGAACCAGCTTCTATTGACTGTTTCAGTGTGGTACCACATTACTACGTGATCCAAACCAGAAGAAGCCCAGGATCAGGCCAACAAGTATGCGAAAAATGCGAAAGTACGAGCCAGATGAGGGCAAATCCCAGACCTAACCGAGACATAACCGACGTTATCCTCTAAAATATTAATCGCAACCAGGTTTAATCGGCTGTTTCGGTGTGGTACCACATTACTACGTGGTCCAAGCCAGAAAAAGCCCAGGATCTGGCCAACAAGTATGCGAATAATGCTAAAGTACGAGCCAGATGAGGGCAAATACCAGACCTAACCCAGACATAACCGGCATTATCCTCTAAGATATGAATCGAAACCAGGTTTAATTGATTGTTTCCGTGTGGTACCGCATTACTACGTGATCCAAACCAGAAAAAGGCCAGGATCCGGCCAACAAGTATGCGAAAAACGCGAAAGTATAAGCCAGATGATTGCAAATACCAGAACTAACCCGGACATAACCAGCGGTGTCCTCACATATACTAATCGGAACCAGCTTTTATTGACTGTTTCAGTGTGGTACCACATTACTACGTGGTCCAAGCCTGAAAAAGCCCAGGATCTGGCCAACAAGTACGCGAAATATGCGAAAGTACGAGCCAGTTGAGGACAAATCCCAGACCTAACCGAGACATAACCGGCGTTATCCTCTAAAATATTAATCGCAAACAGCTTTAAATGACTGTTTCGTTGTGGTACCGCATTACTACGTGATCCAAACCAGAAAAAGGCCAGGATCTGGCCAACAAGTATGCGAAAAATGTGAAAGTACGAGCCAGATGAGGGCAAATACCAGTCCTAACCCAGACACAACCGGCGTTATCCTCTAAAATACCAATCGAAGCAGGTTTATATGATTGTTTCGGTGTGGTACCGCATTACTACGTGATCCAAACCAGAAAAAGGCCAGGATCCGGCCAACAAGTATGCGAATAATGCTAAAGTACGAGCCAGATGAGGGCAAATACCAGACCTAACCCAGACATAACCGGCGTTATCCTCTAAGATATGAATCGAAACCAGGTTTAATTGATTGTTTCCGTGTGGTACCGCATTACTACGTGATCCAAACCAGAAAAAGGCCAGGATCCGGCCAACAAGTATGCGAAAAACGCAAAAGTATAAGCCAGATGATTGCAAATTCCAGAACTAACCCATACATAACCAGCGGTGGCCTCAAAAATACTAATCGGAACCAGCTTTTATTGACGGTTTCAGTGTGGTACCACATTACTACCTTATCCTAGCCTGAAAATGCCCAGGATCTTGCCAACAAGTATGCGAATAATTCGAAAGTACGGGCCAGATGAGGACAAATCCCAGACCTAACCGAGACATAACCGGCGTTATCCTCTAAAATATTAATCCCAACCAGGTTTGAATAACTGTTTCGGTGTGGTACCGCATTACTACGTGGTCCAAGCCAGAAAAAGGCCAGGATCTGCCCAACAAGTATGCGAAAATTGCGAATGTACGAGCCAGATGATTGCTAATACCAGACCAAGCCGAGACATAACCGGCGTTATCCTGTAAAATATTAATCGCAAACAGGTTTAATTGACTGTTTCGGTGTGGTACCGCATTACTGCATGATCCAAAGAAGAAAAAACCCAGGATCTGCCCAACAAGTATGCGAAAAACGCGTAAGTATGAGCCAGATGATTGCAAATACCAGAACTAACCCAGACATAACCAGCGTTATCCTCTAGAATGCTATTCGGAACCAGCTTTTATTGACATTGTGTTACCACAGTACTACGTGATCCAAGCCAGAAAAAGCCCAGGATCTGGCCAACAAGTATGCGAAAAGTGCGAAAGTACGAACCAGATGAGGGCAAATACCAGACCTAACCCAGACATAACCGGCGTTATCCCCTAAAATATTAATCGCAACCAGGTTTAATTGACTGTTTCGGTGTGGTACCGCATTACTACGTGGTCCAAGCCAGAAAAAGGCCAGGATCTGCCCAACAAGTATGCGAAAATTGCGAAAGTACGAGCCAGATGTTTGCTAATATCAGACCAAACCGAGACATAACCGGCGTTATCCTGTAAAATATTAATCGCAAACAGGTTTAATTCACTGTTTCGGTGTGGTACCGCATTACAACATGATCCAAACCAGAAAAAGCCCTGGATCTGGCCAACAAGTATGCGAGAAATGCGAAAGTACGAGCCAGATGAGTGCAAATACCAGAACTAACCCAAACGTAACCAGCGTTATCCTCCAAACTATTAATCGGAAGCAGCTTCTTTTGAGTGTTTCAGTGTGGTACCACATTACTACCTGATCCTAGCCTGAAAATGCCCAGGATCTAGCCAACAAGTATGCGAATAATTCGAAAGTACGGGCCAGATGAGGACAAATCCCAGACCTAACCGAGACATAACCGGCGTTATCCTCTAAAATATTAATCCCAACCAGGTTTGAATAACTGTTTCGGTGTGGTACCGCATTACTACGTGGTCCAAGCCAGAAAAAGGCCAGGATCTGCCCAACAAGTATGCGAAAATTGCGAATGTACGAGCCAGATGATTGCTAATACCAGACCAAGCCGAGACATAACCGGCGTTATCCTGTAAAATATTAATCGCAAACAGGTTTAATTGACTGTTTCGGTGTGGTACCGCATTACTGCATGATCCAAAGAAGAAAAAACCCAGGATCTGCCCAACAAGTATGCGAAAAACGCGTAAGTATGAGCCAGATGATTGCAAATACCAGAACTAACCCAGACATAACCAGCGTTATCCTCTAGAATGCTATTCGGAACCAGCTTTTATTGACATTGTGTTACCACAGTACTACGTGATCCAAGCCAGAAAAAGCCCAGGATCTGGCCAACAAGTATGCGAAAAGTGCGAAAGTACGAACCAGATGAGGGCAAATACCAGACCTAACCCAGACATAACCGGCGTTATCCCCTAAAATATTAATCGCAACCAGGTTTAATTGACTGTTTCGGTGTGGTACCGCATTACTACGTGGTCCAAGCCAGAAAAAGGCCAGGATCTGCCCAACAAGTATGCGAAAATTGCGAAAGTACGAGCCAGATGTTTGCTAATATCAGACCAAACCGAGACATAACCGGCGTTATCCTGTAAAATATTAATCGCAAACAGGTTTAATTCACTGTTTCGGTGTGGTACCGCATTACAACATGATCCAAACCAGAAAAAGCCCTGGATCTGGCCAACAAGTATGCGAGAAATGCGAAAGAACGAGCCAGATGAGTGCAAATACCAGAACTAACCCAAACGTAACCAGCGTTATCCTCCAAACTATTAATCGGAACCAGCTTCTATTGAGTGTTTCAGTGTGGTACCACATTACTACGTTATCCAAACAACAAAAAACCCAGGATCTGCCCATCAAGTATGCGAAAAACGCGTAAGTATGAGCCAGATGATTGCAAATACCAGAACTAACCCAGACATAACCAGCGTTATCCTCTAGAATGCTATTCGGAACCAGCTTTTATTGACAGTGTGTTACCACATTACTACGTGATCCAAGCGAGAAAAAGCCCAGGATCTGGCCAACAAGTATGCGAAAAATGCGAAAGTATGTGCCTGATGATTGCAAATACCAGAACTAACCCAAGCATAACCAGCGTTATCCTCCGAAATATTAATCGTAACCAGGTTTACTTGACTGTTTCGGTGTGGAACTACATTACGACGGGATCCAAATCACAAAAAACCCGAGATCTGGCCAACAAGTAAGCGAAAAATGTGAAAGTACGAGCCAGATGAGGGCAAATACCAGACCTAACCCAGACATAACCGGCGTTATCCCCTAAAATATTAATCGCAACCAGGTTCAATTGACTGTTTCGGTGTGGAATCACATTAGTACGGGATCCAAAGCAGAAAAAACCCAGAGTCTGGCCAACAAGTATGTGAAAAACGCGAAAGTATGAGCCAGATGAGGGCAAATACCAGACCTAACCCTGACATTACCGGCGTTATCCTCTAAAATATTAATCGGAACCAGCTTTTATTGACTGTTTCGGTGTGGGGCCACATTACTACGTGGACCAAGTCAGAATAATACCAGGATCTGGCCAACAAGTATGGGAAAGATGCGAAAGTACGAGCCACATGAGGGCAAATCCCAGACCTAACCGAGACATAACCGGCGTTATCCTGTAAAATATTAATAGCATCCTGGATTAATTGAATGTTTCAGTGTGGTACCAGATTACTACGTGGTCAAAGCCAGAAAAAGGCCAGGATTTTGCCAACAAGTATGCGAAAAATGGGAAAGTACGAACCAGATGAGGGCAAATCCCAGACCTAACCGAGACATAACCGGCGTTATCCTCTAAAGTATTAATCGGAACCAGGTATAATTGACTGTTTAGGTGTGGTACCACAATACTACGTGGTCAAAGCCAGAAAAAGGCCAGGATCTGGCCAACAAGTATGCGAAAAATGCGAAAGTACGAGCCAGGTGAGGGCAAATACCAGACCAAACCCAGACATAACCGGCGTTATCCTCTGTAATATTAATCGGAACCAGGCTTAGTTGACTGTTTCAGTGTGGTACCACATTACTACGTTATCCAAACCAGAAAAAACCCAGGATCTGGCCAACAAGTATTTGAAAAATGCGAAAGTACGAGCCAGATGAGGGCAAATCCCAGACCTAACCGAGACATAACCGGCGTTATCCTGTAAAATATTAATCGCAACCAGCTTTTATTGACTGTTTAGGTGTGCTACCGCATTACTACGTGATCGAAACCAGAAAAAGGCCAGGATCTGGCCAACAAGTATGCGAAAAATGCGAAAGTACGAGCCAGATGAGGGCAAATCCCAGACCTAACCGAGACATAACCGGCGTTATCCTGTAAAATATTAATCGCAACCAGCTTTTATTGACTGTTTAGGTGTGCTACCGCATTACTACGTGATCGAAACCAGAAAAAGGCCAGGATCTGGCCAACAAGTATGCGAAAAATGCGAAAGTACGAGCCAGATGAGGGCAAATCCCAGACCTAACCGAGACATAACCGGCGTTATCCTCTAAAGTATTAATCGGAACCAGGTATAATTGACTGTTTAGGTGTGGTACCACAATACTACGTGGTCAAAGCCAGAAAAAGGCCAGGATCTGCCCAACAAGTATGCGAAAAACGCGTAAGTATGAGCCAGATGATTGCAAATACCAGAACTAACCCAGACATAACCAGCGTTATCCTCTAGAATGCTATTCGGAACCAGCTTTTATTGACATTGTGTTACCACAGTACTACGTGATCCAAGCCAGAAAAAGCCCAGGATCTGGCCAACAAGTATGCGAAAAGTGCGAAAGTACGAGCCAGATGAGGGCAAATCCCAGACCTAACCGAGACATAACCGGCGTTATCCTGTAAAATATTAATCGCAACCAGCTTTTATTGACTGTTTAGGTGTGCTACCGCATTACTACGTGATCGAAACCAGAAAAAGGCCAGGATCTGGCCAACAAGTATGCGAAAAATGCGAAAGTGTGTGCCTGATGATTGCAAATACCAGAACTAACCCAAACATAACCAGCGTTATCCTCCAAAATATTAATCGTAACCAGGTTTAATTGACTGTTTCGGTGTGGAACCACATTACGACGGAATCCAAACCACAAAAAACCCGAGATCTGGCCAACAAGTAAGCGAAAAATGCGAAAATACGAACCAGATGAGGGCAAATACCAGACCTAACCCAGACATAACCGGCGTTATCCCCTAAAATATTAATCGCAACCAGGTTTAATTGACTGTTTCGGTGTGGTACCGCATTACTACGTGGTCCAAGCCAGAAAAAGGCCAGGATCTGCCCAACAAGTATGCGAAAATTGCGAAAGAACGAGCCAGATGATTGCTAATATCAGACCAAACCGAGACATAACCGGCGTTATCCTGTAAAATATTAATCGCAAACAGGTTTAATTCACTGTTTCGGTGTGGTACCGCATTACTACATGATCCAAACCAGAAAAAGCCCTGGATCTGGCCAACAAGTATGCGAGAAATGCGAAAGTACGAGCCAGATGAGTGCAAATACCAGAACTAACCCAAACGTAACCAGCGTTATCCTCCAAACTATTAATCGGAACCAGCTTCTATTGAGTGTTTCAGTGTGGTACCACATTACTACGTTATCCAAACAAGAAAAAACCCAGGATCTGCCCAACAAGTATGCGAAAAACGCGTAAGTATGAGCCAGATGATTGCAAATACCAGAACTAACCCAGACATAACCAGCGTTATCCTCTAGAATGCTATTCGGAACCAGCTTTTATTGACAGTGTGTTACCACATTACTACGTGATCCAAGCGAGAAAAAGCCCAGGATCTGGCCAACAAGTATGCGAAAAATGCGAAAGTATGTGCCTGATGATTGCAAATACCAGAACTAACCCAAACATAACCAGCGTTATCCTCCAAAATATTAATCGTAACCAGGTTTAATTGACTGTTTCGGTGTGGAACTACATTACGACGGGATCCAAATCACAAAAAACCCGAGATCTGGCCAACAAGTAAGCGAAAAATGTGAAAGTACGAGCCAGATGAGGGCAAATACCAGACCTAACCCAGACATAACCGGCGTTATCCTCTGTAATATTAATCGGAACCAGGCTTAGTTGACTGTTTCAGTGTGGTACCACATTACTACGTTATCCAAACCAGAAAAAACCCTGGATCTGGCCAACAAGTATTTGAAAAATGCGAAAGTACGAGCCAGATGAGGGCAAATCGCAGACCTAACCGAGACATAACCGGCGCTATCCTCTAAAATATTAATCGCAACCAGTTTTAATTGACTGCTTCGATGTGGTACCACAATACTTCGTGGTCAAAGCCAGAAAAAGGCCAGGAACTGACCGACAAGTATGCGAAAAATGCGAAAGTACGAGCCAGATGAGGGGCAAATACTAGACCTAACCCCGACATAACCGGCGTTATCCTCTAAAATATTATTCGGAACCAGGTTTAATTGACTGTTTCGGTGTGGTACCACATTACTACGTGATCCAAGCGAGAAAAAGCCCAGGATCTGGCCAACAAGTATGCGAAAATTGCGAAAGTACGAGCCAGATGAGGGCAAATCCCAGACCTAACCGAGACTTAACCGGCGTTATCCTCTAAAATATTAATCGCAACCAGCTTTAATTGACTGTTTAGGTGTGCTACCGCATTACTACATGATCCAAACCAGAAAAAGGCCAGGATCTGGCCAACAAGTATGCGAAAAATGCGAAAGTATGTGCCTGATGATTGCAAATACCAGAACTAACCCAAGCATAACCAGCGTTATCCTCCAAAATATTAATCGTAACCAGGTTTACTTGACTGTTTCGGTGTGGAACTACATTACGACGGGATCCAAATCACAAAAAACCCGAGATCTGGCCAACAAGTAAGCGAAAAATGTGAAAGTACGAGCCAGATGAGGGCAAATACCAGACCTAACCCAGACACAGCCGGCGTTATCCCCTAAAATATTAATCGCAACCAGGTTCAATTGACTGTTTCGGTGTGGAATCACATTAGTACGGGATCCAAAGCAGAAAAAACCCAGAGTCTGGCCAACAAGTATGTGAAAAACGCGAAAGTATGAGCCAGATGAGGGCAAATACCAGACCTAACCCTGACATTACCGGCGTTATCCTCTAAAATATTAATCGGAACCAGCTTTTATTGACTGTTTCGGTGTGGGGCCACATTACTACGTGGACCATGTCAGAATAATGCCAGGATCTGGCCAACAAGTATGGGAAAGATGCGAAAGTACGAGCCACATGAGGGCAAATCCCAGACCTAACCGAGACATAACCGGCGTTATCCTCTAAAGTATTAATCGGAACCAGGTATAATTGACTGTTTCAGTGAGGTACCACATTACTACGTTATCCAAACCAGAAAACACCCAGGATATGGCCAACAAGTATTTGAAAAATGCGAAAGTACGAGCCAGCTGAGGGCAAATCCCAGACCTTACCGAGACATAACTGGCGCTTTCCTCTAAAATATTAGTCGCAACCAGGCTTAATTGACTGCTTCGATGTGGTACCACAATACTACTTGGACAAAGCCAGAAAAAGGCCAGGATCTGGCCAACAAGTATGCGAAAAATGCGAAAGTACGAGCCAGGTGAGGGCAAATACCAGACCTAACCCAGACATAACCGGCGTTATCCTCTGTAATATTAATCGGAACCAGGCTTAGTTGACTGTTTCAGTGTGGTACCACATTACTACGTTATCCAAACCAGAAAAAACCCAGGATCTGGCCAACAAGTATTTGAAAAATGCGAAAGTACGAGCCAGATGGGGGCAAATCCCAGACCTAACCGAGACATAACCGGCGCTATCCTCTAAAATAATAATCGCAACCAGTTTTAATTGACTGCTTCGATGTGGTACCACAATACTACGTGGTCAAAGCCAGAAAAAGGCCAGGATCTGGCCAACAAGTATGCGAAAAACGCAAAAGTATGTGCCAGATGATTGCGAATACCACAACTAACCCAGACGTAACCTGCGTTATCCTCTAAAATACTATTCGGAACCAGCTTCTATTGACTGTTTCAGTGTGGTACCACATTACTACGTGATCCGAGCCAGAAAAAGCCCAGGATCTGGCCAACAAGTAAGCGAAAAATGCGAAAGTACGAGCCAGATGAGGGCAAATACCAGACCTAACCCAGACATAACCGGCGTTATCCTCTAGAATGCTATTCGGAACCAGCTTTTATTGACATTGTGTTACCACAGTACTACGTGATCCAAGCCAGAAAAAGCCCAGGATCTGGCCAACAAGTATGGGAAAAATGCGAAAGTACGAGCCAGATGAGGGTAAATCCTAGACCTAACCGAGACATAACCGACGTTATCCTGTAAAATATTAATCGCAAACAGGTTTAATTGACTGTTTCGGTGTGGTACTGCATTACTGCATGATCCAAACAAGAAAAAACCCAGGATCTGCCCAACAAGTATGCGAAAAACGCGTAAGTATGAGCCAGATGATTGCAAATACCAGAACTAACCCAGACATAACCAGCGTTATCCTCTAGAATGCTATTCGGAACCAGCTTTTATTGACATTGTGTTACCACAGTACTACGTGATCCAAGCCAGAAAAAGCCCAGGATCTGGCCAACAAGTATGCGAAAAGTGCGAAAGTACGAGCCAGATGAGGGCAAATCCCAGACCTAACCGAGACATAACCGGCGTTATTCTGTAAAATATTAATCGCAACCAGCTTTAATTGACTGTTTAGGTGTGCTACCGCATTACTACGTGATCGAAACCAGAAAAAGGCCAGGATCTGGCCAACAAGTATGCGAAAAATGCGAAAGTGTGTGCCTGATGATTGCAAATACCAGAACTAACCCAAACATAACCAGCGTTATCCTCCAAAATATTAATCGTAACCAGGTTTAATTGACTGTTTCGGTGTGGAACCACATTACGACGGAATCCAAACCACAAAAAACCCGAGATCTGGCCAACAAGTAAGCGAAAAATGCGAAAGTACGAACCAGATGAGGGCAAATACCAGACCTAACCCAGACATAACCGGCGTTATCCCCTAAAATATTAATCGCAACCAGGTTTAATTGACTGTTTCGGTGTGGTACCGCATTACTACGTGGTCCAAGCCAGAAAAAGGCCAGGATCTGCCCAACAAGTATGCGAAAATTGCGAAAGTACGAGCCAGATGATTGCTAATATCAGACCAAACCGAGACATAACCGGCGTTATCCTGTAAAATATTAATCGCAAACAGGTTTCATTCACTGTTTCGGTGTGGTACCGCATTACTACATGATCCAAACCAGAAAAAGCCCTGGATCTGGCCAACGAGTATGCGAGAAATGCGAAAGTACGAGCCAGATGAGTGCAAATACCAGAACTAACCCAAACGTAACCAGCGTTATCCTCCAAACTATTAATCGGAACCAGCTTCTATTGAGTGTTTCAGTGTGGTACCACATTACTACGTTATCCAAACAAGAAAAAACCCAGGATCTGCCAACAAGTATGCGAAAAACGCGTAAGTATGAGCCAGATGATTGCAAATACCAGAACTAACCCAGACATAACCAGCGTTATCCTCTAGAATGCTATTCGGAACCAGCTTTTATTGACAGTGTGTTACCACATTACTACGTGATCCAAGCGAGAAAAAGCCCAGGATCTGGCCAACAAGTAAGCGAAAAATGCGAAAGTACGAGCCAGATGAGGGCAAATACCAGACCTAGCCCAGACATAACCGGCGTTATCCTCTAAAATATTAATCGGAACCAGGTTTAATTGACTGCTTCAGTGTGGTACCACATTACTACGTGGTCAAAGCCAGAAAAAGGCCAGGGTCTGGCCAACAAGTAAGCGAAAAATGTGAAAGTACGAGCCAGATGAGGGCAAATACCAGACCTAACCCAGACATAACCGGCGTTATCCTCTGTAATATTAATCGGAACCAGGCTTAGTTGACTGTTTCAGTGTGGTACCACATTACTACGTTATCCAAACCAGAAAAAACCCTGGATCTGGCCAACAAGTATTTGAAAAATGCGAAAGTACGAGCCAGATGAGGGCAAATCGCAGACCTAACCGAGACATAACCGGCGCTATCCTCTAAAATATTAATCGCAACCAGTTTTAATTGACTGCTTCGATGTGGTACCACAATACTTCGTGGTCAAAGCCAGAAAAAGGCCAGGAACTGACCGACAAGTATGCGAAAAATGCGAAAGTACGAGCCAGATGAGGGGCAAATACTAGACCTAACCCCGACATAACCGGCGTTATCCTCTAAAATATTATTCGGAACCAGGTTTAATTGACTGTTTCGGTGTGGTACCACATTACTACGTGATCCAAGCGAGAAAAAGCCCAGGATCTGGCCAACAAGTATGCGAAAATTGCGAAAGTACGAGCCAGATGAGGGCAAATCCCAGACCTAACCGAGACATAACCGGCGTTATCCTCTAAAATATTAATCGCAACCAGCTTTAATTGACTGTTTAGGTGTGCTACCGCATTACTACATGATCCAAACCAGAAAAAGGCCAGGATCTGGCCAACAAGTATGCGAAAAATGCGAAAGTATGTGCCTGATGATTGCAAATACCAGAACTAACCCAAGCATAACCAGCGTTATCCTCCAAAATATTAATCGTAACCAGGTTTACTTGACTGTTTCGGTGTGGAACTACATTACGACGGGATCCAAATCACAAAAAACCCGAGATCTGGCCAACAAGTAAGCGAAAAATGTGAAAGTACGAGCCAGATGAGGGCAAATACCAGACCTAACCCAGACACAACCGGCGTTATCCCCTAAAATATTAATCGCAACCAGGTTCAATTGACTGTTTCGGTGTGGAATCACATTAGTACGGGATCCAAAGCAGAAAAAACCCAGAGTCTGGCCAACAAGTATGTGAAAAACGCGAAAGTATGAGCCAGATGAGGGCAAATACCAGACCTAACCCTGACATTACCGGCGTTATCCTCTAAAATATTAATCGGAACCAGCTTTTATTGACTGTTTCGGTGTGGGGCCACATTACTACGTGGACCAAGTCAGAATAATGCCAGGATCTGGCCAACAAGTATGGGAAAGATGCGAAAGTACGATCCACATGAGGGCAAATCCCAGACCTAACCGAGACATAACCGGCGTTATCCTGTAAAATATTAATAGCATCCTGGATTAATTGAATGTTTCAGTGTGGTACCAGATTACTACGTGGTCAAAGCCAGAAAAAGGCCAGGATTTGGCCAACAAGTATGCGAAAAATGCAAAAGTACGAGCCAGATGAGGGCAAATCCCAGACCTAACCGAGACATAACCGGCGATATCCTTTAAAATATTAATCGCAACCTGGTTTAATTTACTGCTTCGGTGTGGACCACATTATTACGTGATCCAAACCAGAAAAAGCCCAGGATCTGGCCAACAAGTATGCGAAAAATGGGAAAGTACGAACCAGATGAGGGCAAATCCCAGACCTAACCGAGACATAACCGGCGTTATCCTCTAAAGTATTAATCGGAACCAGGTATAATTGACTGTTTCAGTGAGGTACCACATTACTACGTTATCCAAACCAGAAAAAACCCAGGATCTGGCCAACAAGTATTTGAAAAATGCGAAAGTACGAGCCAGCTGAGGGCAAATCCCAGACCTAACCGAGACATAACTGGCGCTATCCTCTAAAATATTAATCGCAACCAGGCTTAATTGACTGCTTCGATGTGGTACCACAATACTACGCGGACAAAGCCAGAAAAAGGCCAGGATCTGGCCAACAAGTATGCGAAAAATGCGAAAGTACGAGCCAGGTGAGGGCAAATACCAGACCTAACCCAGACATAACCGGCGTTATCCTCTGTAATATTAATCGGAACCAGGCTTAGTTGACTGTTTCAGTGTGGTACCACATTACTACGTTATCCAAACCAGAAAAAACCCAGGATCTGGCCAACAAGTATTTGAAAAATGCGAAAGTACGAGCCAGATGGGGGCAAATCCCAGACCTAACCGAGACATAACCGGCGCTATCCCCTAAAATAATAATCGCAACCAGTTTTAATTGACTGCTTCGATGTGGTACCACAATACTACGTGGTCAAAGCCTGAAAAAGGCCAGGATCTGGCCAACAAGTATGCGAAAAACGCGAAAGTATGTGCCAGATGATTGCGAATACCACAACTAACCCAGACGTAACCTGCGTTATCCTCTAAAATACTATTCGGAACCAGCTTCTATTGACTGTTTCAGTGTGGTACCACATTACTACGTGATCCGAGCCAGAAAAAGCCCAGGATCTGGCCAACAAGTAAGCGAAAAATGCGAAAGTACGGGCCAGATGAGGGCAAATACCAGACCTAACCCAGACATAACCGGCGTTATCCTCTAAAATATTAATTCAAACCAGGTTTAATTGACTGTTTCAGTGTGGTACCACATTACTACGTGGTCAGTGCCAGAGAAAGGCCAGGATCTGGCCAACAAGTATGGGAAAAATGCGAAAGTACGAGCCAGATGAGGGTAAATCCTAGACCTAACCGAGACATAACCGACGTTATCCTGTAAAATATTAATCGCAAACAGGTTTAATTCACTGTTTCGGTGTGGTACCGCATTACTGCATGATCCAAACAAGAAAAAACCCAGGATCTGCCCAACAAGTATGCGAAAAACGCGTAAGTATGAGCCAGATGATTGCAAATACCAGAACTAACCCAGACATAACCAGCGTTATCCTCTAGAATGCTATTCGGAACCAGCTTTTATTGACAGTGTGTTACCACATTACTACGTGATCCAAGCGAGAAAAAGCCCAGGATCTGGCCAACAAGTATGCGAAAAGTGCGAAAGTACGAGCCAGATGAGGGCAAATCCCAGACCTAACCGAGACATAACCGGCGTTATCCTGTAAAATATTAATCGCAACCAGCTTTAATTGACTGTTTAGGTGTGCTACCGCATTACTACGTGATCGAAACCAGAAAAATGCCAGGATCTGGCCAACAAGTATGCGAAAAATGCGAAAGTGTGTGCCTGATGATTGCAAATACCAGAACTAACCTAAACATAACCAGCGTTATCCTCCAAAATATTAATCGTAACCAGGTTTAATTGACTGTTTCGGTGTGGAACCACATTACGACGGAATCCAAACCACAAAAAACCCGAGATCTGGCCAACAAGTAAGCGAAAAATGCGAAAGTACGAACCAGATGAGGGCAAATACCAGACCTAACCCAGACATAACCGGCGTTATCCCCTAAAATATTAATCGCAACCAGGTTTAATTGACTGTTTCGGGGTGGTACCGCATTACTACGTGGTCCAAGCCAGAAAAAGGCCAGGATCTGCCCAACAAGTATGCGAAAATTGCGAAAGTACGAGCCAGATGAGGGCAAATCCCAGACCTAACCGAGACATAACCGGCGTTATCCTGTAAAATATTAATCGCAACCAGCTTTAATTGACTGTTTAGGTGTGCTACCGCATTACTACGTGGTCCAAACCAGAAAAAGCCCTGGATCTGGCCAACAAGTATGCGAGAAATGCGAAAGTACGAGCCAGATGAGTGCAAATACCAGAACTAACCCAAACGTAACCAGCGTTATCCTCCAAACTATTAATCGGAACCAGCTTCTATTGAGTGTTTCAGTGTGGTACCACATTACTACGTTATCCAAACAAGAAAAAACCCATGATCTGCCCAACAAGTATGCGAAAAACGCGTAAGTATGAGCCAGATGATTGCAAATACCAGAACTAACCCAGACATAACCAGCGTTATCCTCTAGAATGCTATTCGGAACCAGCTTTTATTGACAGTGTGTTACCACATTACTACGTGATCCAAGCGAGAAAAAGCCCAGGATCTGGCCAACAAGTATGCGAAAAATGCGAAAGTATGTGCCTGATGATTGCAAATACCAGAACTAACCCAAACGTAACCAGCGTTATCCTCCAAAATATTAATCGTAACCAGGTTTAATTGACTGTTTCGGTGTGGAACTACATTACGACGGGATCCAAATCACAAAAAACCCGAGATCTGGCCAACAAGTAAGCGAAAAATGTGAAAGTACGAGCCAGATGAGGGCAAATACCAGACCTATCCCAGACATAACCGGCGTTATCCTCTGTAATATTAATCGGAACCAGGCTTAGTTGACTGTTTCAGTGTGGCACCACATTACTACGTGATACAGACCAGAAAAAGGCCAGGATCTGGCCAGCAAGTATGCGAAAAATGCGAAAGTACGAGCCAGATGAGGGCAAATACCAGACCTATCCCAGACATAGCCGGCGTTATCCTCCAAAATGTTAATCGGAACCAGGTTTATTTGACTGTTTCAGTGTGGTACCACATTACTACGTGGTCCAAGCCAGAAAAAGGCCAGGATCTGGCCAACAAGTATGCGATAGATGCGAAAGTACGAGCCAGATGAGGGCAAATCCCAGACCTAACCGAGACATAACCGGCGTTATCCTCCAAAATATTAATCGGAACCAGGTTTAATTGACTGTTTCAGTGTGGTACCGCATTACTACGTGATCCAAACCAGAAAAAGGCCAGGATCTAGCCACCAAGTATGCGAGAAATGCGAAGGTACGAGCCAGTTGAGGGCAAATCCCAGACCTAACCGAGATATAACCGGCGTTGTTCTCTAAAATATTAATCGAAACCAGATTTAATTGACTGTTTCGGTGTGGTACCGCATTACTACGTGATCCAAACCAGAAAAAGCCCAGGATCTGGCCAACAAGTATGCGAGAAATGCGAAAGTACGAGCCAGATGATTGCAAATACCAGAACTAACCCAGACGTAACCTGCGTTATCCTCTAAAATACTATTCGGAACCAGCTTCTATTGACTGTTTCAGTGTGGTACCACACCACTACGTGATACAAACCAGAAAAAGGCCAGGATCTGGCCAACAAGTATGCGGAAAATGCGAAAGTACCAGCCAGATTAGGGCAAATCCCAGACCTAACCGAGATATAACCGGCGTTGTTCTCTAAAATATTAATCGAAACCAGGTTTAATTGACTGTTTCGGTGTGGTACCGCATTACTACGTGATCCAAACCAGAAAAAGCCCAGGATCTGGCCAACAAGTATGCGAGAAATGCGAAAGTACGAGCCAGATGATTGCAAATACCAGAACTAACCCAGACGTAACCTGCGTTATCCTCTAAAATACTATTCGGAACCAGCTTCTATTGACTGTTTCAGTGTGGTACCACACCACTACGTGATACAAACCAGAAAAAGGCCAGGATCTGGCCAACAAGTATGCGGAAAATGCGAAAGTACCAGCCAGATTAGGGCAAATCCCAGACCTAACCGAGATATAACCGGCGTTGTTCTCTAAAATATTAATCGAAACCAGGTTTAATTGACTGTTTCGGTGTGGAGCGTCATTATTACGGGATCCAAACCAGAAAAAACCCTGTATCTGGCCAAGAAGTATGCGAAGAACGCGAAAGTATGAGTCAGATGATTGCAAATCCCAGACCTAACCGTGACATAACCGGCGTTATCCTCTAAAATATTAATCGCAACCAGGTTTAATTGACTTTTTCGGTGTGGTACCGCATTACTACGTGATCCAAACTAGAAAAAGCCCAGGATCTGGCCAACAAGTGTGCGAGAAATGCGAAAGTACGAGCCAGAAGAGGGCAAATCCCAGACCTAACCCAGGAATAACCGGCGTTATCCTCTAAAATATTAATCGCAACAAGGTTTAATTGACTGTTTCGGTCTGGTACCACATTACTACGTGGTCCAAGCCAGCAAAAGGCCAGGATCTGGCCAACAAGTATGCGAAAAATGCGAAAGTACGAGCCAGATAAGGGCAAATTCCAGACCTAACCGAGACATAACCAGCGTTATCCCCTAAAATATTAATCGCAGTCAGGTTTAATTGACTGTTTCGGTGTGGAACCACATTACGACGGGATACAAACCCGAAAAAGCCCTGGATATGGCCAACAATTATGCGAGAAATGCGAAAGTACGAGCCAGATGAGGGCAAATCCCAGACCTAACCGAGACATAACCGGCGTTATCCTCTAAAATATTACTCGCAACCGGGTTTAATTGACTGTTTCGGTGTGGTACCGCAGTACTACGTGATCCGAACCAGAAAAAGCCCAGGATCTTGCCAACAAGTAGGCGAAATATGCGAAGGTACGAGCCAGATGAGGGCAAATCCCAGACCTAACCCAGGCATAACCGGCGTTATCCTCTAAAATATTAATCGCAACAAGGTTTAATTGACTGTTTCGGTGTGGAACCACATTACTACGTGATCGAAACCAGAAAAAGCCCAGGATTTGGCCAACAAGTATGCGAAAAATGCGAAAGTACGAGCCAGATGATTGCAAATGCCAGAACTAACCCAAACATAACCAGCGTTATCCTCCAAAATATTCATCGCAACCAGGTTTCATTGACTGCTTCGGTGTGGAACCACATTATGACGGAAGCCAAACGACAAAACACCCAAGATCTGGCCAACAAGTACGCGAAAATTGCGAAATTACGAGCCAGATGATTGCAAATACCAGAACTAACCCAGACGTAACCTGCGTTATCCTCTAATATACTATACGGAACCAGCTTCTATTGACTGTTTCAGTGTGGTACCACATCACTACGTGATACAAACCAGACAAAGGCCAGGATCTGGCCAACAAGTATGCGGAAAATGCGAAAGTACCAGCCAGATTAGGGCAAATCCCAGACCTAACCGAGATATAACCGGCGTTGTTCTCTAAAATATTAATCGAAACCAGGTTTAATTGACTGTTTCGGTGTGGAACCACATTATGACGGAATCCAAACCAAGATCTGGCCAACAAGTACGCGAAAATTGCGAAATTACGGGCCAGATGGTTGCAAATACAAGAACTAACCCAGACGTAACCTGCGTTATCCTCTAATATACTATTCGGAACCAGCTTCTATTGACTGTTTCAGTGTGGTACCACATCACTACGTGATACAAACCAGAAAAAGGCCAGGATCTGGCCAACAAGTATGCGGAAAATGCGAAGGTACGAGACAGATGAGGGCAAATCCCAGACCTAACCGAGACATAACCGGCGTTATCCTCCAAAATATTAACCGCAACCAGGTTTAATTGACTGTTACGGTGTGGTTCCGCATTACTACATGATCCAAACCAGAAAAAGCCCAGGATTTGGCCAACAAGTATGCGAAAAATGCGAAAGTACGAGCCAGATGATTGCAAATGCCGGAACTAACCCAGACGTAACCTGCGTTATCCTCTAATATACTATTCGGAACCAGCTTCTATTGACTGTTTCAGTGTGGTACCACATCACTACGTGATACAAACCAGAAAAAGGCCAGGATCTTGCCAAAAGGGAGGCGAAATATGCGAAAGTACGAGCCAGATGAGGGCAAATCCCAGACCTAACCGAGATATAACCGGCGTAGTTCTCTAAAATATTAATCGAAACCAGGTTTAATTGACTGTTTCGGTGTGGAACGTCATTATTACGGGATCCAAACCAGAAAAAACCCTGTATCTGGCCAACAAGTATGCAGAAAATGCGAAAGTACGAGCCAGATGAGGGCAAATCCCAGACCTAACCCAGTCATAACCGGTGTTATCCTCTAAAATATTAATCGCAACCGGGTTTAAATGACTGTTTCGGTGTGGTACCGCAGTAGTACGTGATCCGAACCAGAAAAAGCACAGGATTTTGCAAACAAGTAGGCGAAAAATGCGAAGGTACGAGCCAGATGAGGGCAAATCCCAGACCTAGGCGAGACATAACCGGCGTTAACCTCCAAAATATTGATGGCAACCAGGTTTAATTGACTGTTTCGGTGTGGTACCGCATTACTACGTGATCCAAACCAGAAAAAGCCCAGGATCTGGCCAACAGGTATGCGAGAAATGCGAAAGTACGAGCCAGATAAGGGCAATTCCCAGACCTAACCCAGGCATAACCGGCGTTATCCTCTAAAATATTAATCGCAACCAGGTTTAATTGACTGTTTCGGTCTGGTACCACATTACTACGTGGTCCATGCCAGGAAAAGGCCCGGATCTGGCCAACAAGTTTGCGGAAAATGCGAAGGTACGAGCCAGATGAGGGCAAATCCCAGAACTAACCGAGACATAACCGGCGTTATCCTCCAAAATATTATCCGCAACCAGGTTTAATTGACTGTTACGGTGTGGTTCCGCATTACTACATGATCCAAACCAGAAAAAGCCCAAGATTTGGCCAACAAGTATGCGAAAAATGCGAAAGTACGAGCCAGATGATTGCAAATGCCAGAACTAACCCAAACATAACCAGCGTTATCCTCCAAAATATTCATCGCAACCAGGTTTCATGGACTGCTTCGGTGTGGAACCACATTATGACGGAATCCAAACCACAAAAGACCCAAGATCTGGCCAACAAGTACACGAAAATTGCGTAATTACGAGCCAGATGATTGCAAATACCAGAACTAACCCAGACGTAACCTGCGTTATCCTCTAATATACTATTCGGAACCAGCTTCTATTGACTGTTTCAGTGTGGTACCACATCACTACGTGATACAAACAGAAAAAGGCCGGGATCTTGCCAAAAGGGAGGCGAAATATGCGAAAGTACGAGCCAGATGAGGGCAAATCCCTGACCTAACCGAGATATAACCGGCGTTATTCTCTAAAATATTAATCGAAACCAGGTTTATTTAACTGTTTCGGTGTGGAACGTCATTATTACGGGATCCAAACCAGAATAAACCCTATATCTGGCCAAGAAGTATGCGAAGAACGCGAAAGTACGAGCCAGATGATTGCAAATGCCAGAACTAACCCAAACATAACCAGCGTTATCCTCCAAAATATTCATCGCAACCAGGTTTCATTGACTGCTTCGGTGTGGAACCACATTATGACGGAAGCCAAACCACAAAACACCCAAGATCTGGCCAACAAGTACGCGAAAATTGCGAAATTACGAGCCAGATGATTGCAAATACCAGAACTAACCCAGACGTAACCTGCGTTATCCTCTAATATACTATACGGAACCAGCTTCTATTGACTGTTTCAGTGTGGTACCACATCACTACGTGATACAAACCAGAAAAAGGCCAGGATCTGGCCAACAAGTATGCGGAAAATGCGAAAGTACGAGCCAGATGAGGGCAAATCCCAGACCTAACCGAGATATAACCGGCGTTGTTCTCTAAAATATTAATCGAAACCAGGTTTAATTGACTGTTTCGGTGTGGAACGTCATTATTACGGGATCCAAACCAGAAAAACCCCTGTATCTGGCCAAGAAGTATGCGAAGAACGCGAAAGTACGAGCCAGATGAGGGCAAATCCCAGACCTAACCGAGACATAACCGGCGTTATCCTCTAAAACATTACTCGCAACCGGGTTTAATTGACTGTTTCAGTGTGGTACCGCAGTACTACGTGATCCGAACCAGAAAAAGCCCAGGATCTTGCCAACAAGTAGGCGAAAAATGCGAAGGTACGAGCCAGATGAGGGCAAATCCCAGACCTAACCGAGACATAACCGGCGTTATCCTCCAAAATATTAATCGCAACCAGGTTTAATTGACTGTTACGGTGTGGTACCGCATTACTACGTGATCCAAACCAGAAAAAGCCCAGGATTTGGCCAACAAATATGCGAAAAATGCGAAAGTACGAGCCAGATGATTGCAAATGTCAGAACTAACCCAAACATAACCAGCGTTATCCTCCAAAACATTCATCGCAACCAGGTTTCATGGACTGCTTCGGTGTGGAGCCACATTATGACGGAATCCAAACCAAGATCTGGCCAACAAGTACGCGAAAATTGCGAAATTACGAGCCAGATGATTGCAAATACAAGAACTAACCCAGACGTAACCTGCGTTATCCTCTAATATACTATTCGGAACCAGCTTCTATTGACTGTTTCAGTGTGGTACCACATCACTACGTGATACAAACCAGAAAAAGGCCAGGATCTGGCCAACAAGTATGCGGAAAATGCGAAGGTACGAGCCAGATGAGGGCAAATCCCAGACCTAACCGAGACATAACCGGCGTTATCCTCCAAAATATTAACCGCAACCAGGTTTAATTGACTGTTACGGTGTGGTTCCGCATTACTACATGATCCAAACCAGAAAAAGCCCAGGATTTGGCCAACAAGTATGCGAAAAATGCGAAAGTACGAGCCAGATGATTGCAAATGCCGGAACTAACCCAGACGTAAGCTGCGTTATCCTCTAATATACTATTCGGAACCAGCTTCTATTGACTGTTTCAGTGTGGTACCACATCACTACGTGATACAAACCAGAAAAAGGCCAGGATCTTGCCAAAAGGGAGGCGAAATATGCGAAAGTACGAGCCAGATGAGGGCAAATCCCAGACCTAACCGAGATATAACCGGCGTAGTTCTCTAAAATATTAATCGAAACCAGGTTTAATTGACTGTTTCGGTGTGGAACGTCATTATTACGGGATCCAAACCAGAAAAAACCCTGTATCTGGCCAACAAGTATGCGAAGAACGCGAAAGTACGAGCCAGATGAGGGCAAATCCCAGACCTAACCGAGACATAACCAGCGTTATCCTCCAAAATATTCATCGCAACCAGGTTTCATTGACTGCTTCGGTGTGGAACCACATTATGACGGAAGCCAAACCACAAAACACCCAAGATCTGGCCAACAAGTACGCGAAAATGGCGAAATTACGAGCCAGATGATTGCAAATACCAGAACTAACCCAGACGTAACCCGCGTTATCCTCTAATATACTATACGGAACCAGCTTCTATTGACTGTTTCAGTGTGGTACCACATCACTACGTGATACAAACCAGAAAAAGGCCAGGATCTGGCCAACAAGTATGCGGAAAATGCGAAAGTACGAGCCAGATGAGGGCAAATCCCAGACCTAACCGAGATATAACCGGCGTTATTCTCTAAAATATTAATCGAAACCAGGTTTATTTAACTGTTTCGGTGTGGAACCTCATTACTACGGGATCCAAACCAGAAAAAACCCAGGATCTGGCCAACAAGTATGCGAAAAACGCGAAAGTATGAGCCAGATGATTGCAAATACCAGAACTAACCCAGACGTAACCTGCGTTATCCTCTAAAATACTATTCGGAACCAGCTTCTATTGACTTTTTCGGTGTGGTAACGCATTACTACGTGATCCAAACCAGAAAAAGGCCAGGATCTGGCCAACAAGTATGCGGAAAATGCGAAAGTACCAGCCAGATTAGGGCAAATCCCAGACCTAACCGAGATATAACCGGCGTTGTTCTCTAAAATATTAATCGAAACCAGGTTTAATTGACTGTTTCGGTGTGGAACGTCATTATTACGGGATCCAAACCAGAAAAACCCCTGTATCTGGCCAAGAAGTATGCGAAGAACGCGAAAGTACGAGCCAGATGAGGGCAAATCCCAGACCTAACCGAGACATAACCGGCGTTATCCTCTAAAATATTACTCGCAACCGGGTTTAATTGACTGTTTCAGTGTGGTACCGCAGTACTACGTGATCCGAACCAGAAAAAGCCCAGGATCTTGCCAACAAGTAGGCGAAAAATGCGAAGGTACGAGCCAGATGAGGGCAAATCCCAGACCTAACCGAGACATAACCGGCGTTATCCTCCAAAATATTAATCGCAACCAGGTTTAATTGACTGTTACGGTGTGGTACCGCATTACTACGTGATCCAAACCAGAAAAAGCCCAGGATTTCGCCAACAAATATGCGAAAAATGCGAAAGTACGAGCCAGATGATTGCAAATGTCAGAACTAACCCAAACATAACCAGCGTTATCCTCCAAAATATTCATAGCAACCAGGTTTCATGGACTGCTTCGGTGTGGAACCACATTATGACGGAATCCAAACCAAGATCTGGCCAACAAGTACGCGAAAATTGCGAAATTACGAGCCAGATGATTGCAAATACAAGAACTAACCCAGACGTAACCTGCGTTATCCTCTAATATACTATTCGGAACCAGCTTCTATTGACTGTTTCAGTGTGGTACCACATCACTACGTGATACAAACCAGAAAAAGGCCAGGATCTGGCCAACAAGTATGCGGAAAATCCGAAGGTACGAGCCAGATGAGGGCAAATCCCAGACCTAACCGAGACATAACCGGCGTTATCCTCCAAAATATTAACCGCAACCAGGTTTAATTGACTCTTACGGTGTGGTTCCGCATTACTACATGATCCAAACCAGAAAAAGCCCAGGATTTGGCCAACAAGTATGCGAAGAATGCGAAAGTACGAGCCAGATGATTGCAAATGCCGGAACTAACCCAGACGTAACCTGCGTTATCCTCTAATATACTATTCGGAACCAGCTTCTATTGACTGTTTCAGTGTGGTACCACATCACTACGTGATACAAACCAGAAAAAGGCCAGGATCTTGCCAAAAGGGAGGCGAAATATGCGAAAGTACGAGCCAGATGAGGGCAAATCCCAGACCTAACCGAGATATAACCGGCGTAGTTCTCTAAAATATTAATCGAAACCAGGTTTAATTGACTGTTTCGGTGTGGAACGTCATTATTACGGGATCCAAACCAGAAAAAACCCTGTATCTGGCCAACAAGTATGCGGAAAATGCGAAAGTACGAGCCAGATGAGGGCAAATCCCAGACCTAACCCAGTCATAACCGGTGTTATCCTCTAAAATATTAATCGCAACCGGGTTTAATTGACTGTTTCGGTGTGGTACCGCAGTAGTACGTGATCCGAACCAGAAAAAGCACAGGATTTTGCCAACAGGTAGGCGAAAAATGCGAAGGTACGAGCCAGATGAGGGCAAATCCCAGACCTAGGCGAGACATAACCGGCGTTATCCTCCAAAATATTGATGGCAACCAGGTTTAATTGACTGTTACGGTGTGGTACCGCATTACTACGTGATCCAAACCAGAAAAAGCCCAGGATCTGGCCAACAGGTATGCGAGAAATGCGAAGGTACGAGCCAGATAAGGGCAAATCCCAGACCTAACCGAGACTTAACCGGCGTTATCCTCTAAAATATTAATCGCAACCAGCTTTAATTGACTGTTTAGGTGTGCTACCGCATTACTACATGATCCAAACCAGAAAAAGGCCAGGATCTGGCCAACAAGTATGCGAAAAATGCGAAAGTATGTGCCTGATGATTGCAAATACCAGAACTAACCCAAGCATAACCAGCGTTATCCTCCAAAATATTAATCGTAACCAGGTTTACTTGACTGTTTCGGTGTGGAACTACATTACGACGGGATCCAAATCACAAAAAACCCGAGATCTGGCCAACAAGTAAGCGAAAAATGTGAAAGTACGAGCCAGATGATTGCAAATACCACAACTAACCCAGGCATAACCAGCGTTATCCTCTAAGATACTAATCCGAACCAGCTTTTATTGACGGTTTCAGTGTGGTACCACATTACTACGTGATACAGACCAGAAAAAGGCCAGGATCTGGCCAGCAAGTATGCGAAAAATGCGAAAGTACGAGCCAGATGAGGGCAAATACCAGACCTATCCCAGACATAGCCGGCGTTATCCTCTAAAATGTTAATCGGAACCAGGTTTATTTGACTGTTTCAGTGTGGTACCACATTACTACGTGGTCCAAGCCAGAAAAAGGCCAGGATCTGGCCAACAAGTATGCGATAGATGCGAAAGTACGAGCCAGATGAGGGCAAATCCCAGACCTAACCGAGACATAACCTGCGTTATCCTCCAAAATATTAATCGAAACCAGATTTAATTGACTGTTTCGGTGTGGTACCGCATTACTACGTGATCCAAACCAGAAAAAGCCCAGGATCTGGCCAACAAGTATGCGAGAAATGCGAAAGTACGAGCCAGATGATTGCAAATACCAGAACTAACCCAGACGTAACCTGCGTTATCCTCTAAAATACTATTCGGAACCAGCTTCTATTGACTGTTTCAGTGTGGTACCACACCACTACGTGATACAAACCAGAAAAAGGCCAGGATCTGGCCAACAAGTATGCGGAAAATGCGAAAGTACCAGCCAGATTAGGGCAAATCCCAGACCTAACCGAGATATAACCGGCGTTGTTCTCTAAAATATTAATCGAAACCAGGTTTAATTGACTGTTTCGGTGTGGAGCGTCATTATTACGGGATCCAAACCAGAAAAATCCCTGTATCTGGCCAAGAAGTATGCGAAGAACGCGAAAGTATGAGTCAGATGATTGCAAATCCCAGACCTAACCGTGACATAACCGGCGTTATCCTCTAAAATATTAATCGCAACCAGGTTTAATTGACTTTTTCGGTGTGGTACCGCATTACTACGTGATCCAAACTAGAAAAAGCCCAGGATCTGGCCAACAAGTGTGCGAGAAATGCGAAAGTACGAGCCAGAAGAGGGCAAATCCCAGACCTAACCCAGGAATAACCGGCGTTATCCTCTAAAATATTAATCGCAACAAGGTTTAATTGACTGTTTCGGTCTGGTACCACATTACTACGTGGTCCAAGCCAGCAAAAGGCCAGGATCTGGCCAACAAGTATGCGAAAAATGCGAAAGTAGGAGCCAGATAAGGGCAAATTCCAGACCTAACCGAGACATAACCAGCGTTATCCCCTAAAATATTAATCGCAGTCAGGTTTAATTGACTGTTTCGGTGTGGAACCACATTACGACGGGATACAAACCCGAAAAAACCCTGGATATGGCCAACAATTATGCGAGAAATGCGAAAGTACGAGCCAGATGAGGGCAAATCCCAGACCTAACCGAGACATAACCGGCGTTATCCTCTAAAATATTACTCGCAACCGGGTTTAATTGACTGTTTCGGTGTGGTACCGCAGTACTACGTGATCCGAACCAGAAAAAGCCCAAGATCTTGCCAACAAGTAGGCGAAATATGCGAAGGTACGAGCCAGATGAGAGCAAATCCCAGACCTAACCCAGGCATAACCGGCGTTATCCTCCAAAATATTGATGGCAACCAGGTTTAATTGACTGTTACGGTGTGGTACCGCATTACTACGTGATCCAAACCAGAAAAAGCCCAGGATCTGGCCAACAGGTATGCGAGAAATGCGAAGGTACGAGCCAGATAAGGGCAAATCCCTGACCTAACCGAGATATAACCGGCGTTGTTCTCTAAAATATTAATCGAAACCAGGCTTAATTGACTGTTTCGGTGTGGAACGTCATTATTACGGGATCCAAACCAGAAGAAACCCTGTATCTGGCCAAGAAGTATGCGAAGAACGCGAAAGTATGAGCCAGATGATTGGAAATCCCAGATCTAACCGAGACATAACCGGCGTTATCCTCTAAAATATTAATCGGAACCAGGTTTAGTTGAATGTTTCAGTGTGGTACCTAATTACTACGTGGTCCAAGCCAGAAAAAGGCCAGGATCTGGCCAACAAGTATGCGAAAAATGCGAAAGAACGATCCAGATAAGGGCAAATCCCACACCTAACCGAGACATAACCGGCGTTATCCTCCAAAATATTAATCGCAACCAGGTTTAATTGACTGTTACGGTGCGGTGCCGCATTACTACGTGATCCAATCCAGAAAAAGCCCAGGATCTTGACAACAAGTAGGCGAAAAATGCGAAGCTACGAGCCAGATGATTGCAAATACCACAACTAACCCAGCCATAACCAGCGTTATCCTCTAAGATACTAATCCGAACCAGCTTTTATTGACGGTTTCAGTGTGGTACCACATTACTACGTGATACAGACCAGAAAAAGGCCAGGATCTGGCCAGCAAGTATGCGAAAAATGCGAAAGTACGAGCCAGATGAGGGCAAATACCAGACCTATCCCAGACATAGCCGGCGTTATCCTCTAAAATGTTAATCGGAACCAGGTTTATTTGACTGTTTCAGTGTGGTACCACATTACTACGTGGTCCAAGCCAGAAAAAGGCCAGGATCTGGCCAACAAGTATGCGATAGATGCGAAAGTACGAGCCAGATGAGGGCAAATCCCAGACCTAACCGAGACATAACCGGCGTTATCCTCCAAAATATTAATCGGAACCAGGTTTAATTGACTGTTTCAGTGTGGTACCGCATTACTACGTGGTCCAAGCCAGCAAAAGGCCAGGATCTGGCCAACAAGTATGCGGAAAATGCGAAAGTACCAGCCAGATTAGGGCAAATCCCAGACCTAACCGAGATATAACCGGCGTTGTTCTCTAAAATATTAATCGAAACCAGGTTTAATTAAGTGTTTCGGTGTGGAACCTCATTACTACGGGATCCAAACCAGAAAAAACCCTGTATCTGGCCAAGA
The DNA here is from genome assembly GCF_051014445.1 of Colletes latitarsis. NCBI lineage: Eukaryota > Metazoa > Arthropoda > Insecta > Hymenoptera > Colletidae > Colletes > Colletes latitarsis. Next base: position 2,192,593 of record NC_135134.1, on the reverse strand, counting down.
AGTATGCGAAGAACGCGAAAGTACGAGCCAGATGATTGCAAATGCCAGGACTAACCCAAACATAACCAGCGTTATCCTCCAAAATATTCATCGCAACCAGGTTTCATTGACTGCTTCGGTGTGGAACCACATTATGACGGAATCCAAACCACAAAAAACCCAAGATCTGGCCAACAAGTACGCGAAAATTGCGAAATTACGAGCCAGATGATTGCAAATACCAGAACTAACCTAGGCGTAACCTGCGTTATCCTCTAATATACTATACGGAACCAGCTTCTATTGACTGTTTCAGTGTGGTACCACATCACTACGTGATACAAACCAGAAAAAGGCCAGGATCTGGCCAACAAGTATGCGGAAAATGCGAAAGTACGAGCCAGATGAGGGGAAATCCCAGACCTAACCGAGATATAACCGGCGTTATTCTCTAAAATATTAATCGAAACCAGGTTTAATTAAGTGTTTCGGTGTGGAACCTCATTACTACGGGATCCAAACCAGAAAAAACCCTGTATCTGGCCAAGAAGTATGCGAAGAACGCGAAAGTATGAGCCAGATGATTGCAAATCCCAGACCTAACCGAGACATAACCGGCGTTATCCTCTAAAATATTAATCGCAACCAGGTTTAATTGACTTTTTCGGTGTGGTACCGCATTACTACGTGATCCAAACCAGAAAAAGCCCAGGATCTGGCCAACAAGTGTGCGAGAAATGCGAAAGTACGAGCCAGATGAGGGCAAATCCCAGACCTAACCCAGGCATAACCGGCGTTATCCTCTAAAATATTAATCGCAACCAGGTTTAATTGACTGTTTCGGTCTGGTACCACATTACTACGTGGTCCAAGCCAGCAAAAGGCCAGGATCTGGCCAACAAGTATGCGGAAAATGCGAAAGTACCAGCCAGATTAGGGCAAATCCCAGACCTAACCGAGATATAACCGGCGTTGTTCTCTAAAATATTACTCGAAACCAGGTTTAATTGACTGTTTCGGTGTGGAACATCATTATTACGGGATCCAAACCAGAAAAAACCCTGTATCTGGCCAAGAAGTATGCGAAGAACGCGAAAGTACGAGCCAGATGATTGCAAATGCCAGAACTAACCCAAACATAACCAGCGTTATCCTCCAAAATATTCATCGCAACCAGGTTTCATTGACTGCTTCGGTGTGGAACCACATTATGACGGAATCCAAACCACAAAAAACCCAAGATCTGGCCAACAAGTACGCGAAAATTGCGAAATTACGAGCCAGATGATTGCAAATACCAGAACTAACCCAGACGTAACCTGCGTTATCCTCTAATATACTATACGGAACCAGCTTCTGTTGACTGTTTCAGTGTGGTACCACATCACTACGTGATACAAACCAGAAAAAGGCCAGGATCTGGCCAACAAGTATGCGGAAAATGCGAAAGTACGAGCCAGATGAGGGCAAATCCCAGACCTAACCGAGATATAACCGGCGTTATTCTCTAAAATATTAATCGAAACCAGGTTTAATTAACTGTTTCGGTGTGGAACCTCATTACTACGGGATCCAAACCAGAAAAAACCCAGGATCTGGCCAACAAGTATACGAGCAATGCGAAAGTACGAGCGAGATGAGGGCAAATCCCAGACCTAACCCAAACATAACCAGCCTTATCCTCCAAAATATTCTTCGCAACCAGGTTTCATTGACTGCCTCGGTGCGGAACCACATTACGACGGGATACAAACCCGAAAAAGCCCTGGATCTGGCCAACAAGTATACGAGAAAGGCGAAAGTACGAGCCAGATGAGGGCAAATCCCAGACCTAACCCAAACATAACCAGCCTTATCCTCCAAAATATTCTTCGCAACCAGGTTTCATTGACTGCTTCGGTGCGGAACCACATTACTACGGGATACATACCCGAAAAAGCCCTGTATCTGGCCAACAAGTATACGAGAAAGGCGAAACTACGAGCCAGATGAGGGCAAATCCCAGACCTAACCGATACATAACCGGCGTTATCCTCCAAAATATTAATCGCAACCAGGTTTAATTGACTGTTTCGGTGTGGTACCGCATTACTACGTGATCCAAACCAGAAAATGGCCAGGATCTAGCCAACAAGTATGCGATAGATGCGAAAGTGCGAGCCAGATGAGGGCAAATCCCAGACCTAACCGAGACATAACCGGCGTTATCCTCCAAAATATTCATCGCAACCAGGTTTCATTGACTGCTTCGGTGCGGTACCACATTACGACGGGATACAAACCCGAAAAAGCCCTGGATCTGGCCAACAAGTATACGAGCAATGCGAAAGTACGAGCGAGATGAGGGCAAATCCCAGACCTAAGCCAGACATAACCGGCGTTATCCTCTAAAATATTAATCGCATCCAGGTTTAATTGACAGTTTCGGTGTGGTACCGCATTACTACGTGATCCAAACCAGAAAAAGCCCAGGATCTTGACAACAAGTAGACGAAAAATGCAAAGGTACGAGCCAGATGAGGGCAAATACCAGGACTAACCCAGACATAACCGGCGCTATCCTCTAAAATATTAATCGCAACCAGGTTTAATTGACAGTTTCGGTGTGGTACCGCATTACTACGTGATCCAAACCAGAAAAAGCCCAGGGTCTTGCCAACAAGTAGGCAAAAATGCGAAGGTACGAGCCAGATGAGGGCAAATCCCAGACCTGACCGAGACATAACCGGCGCTATCCTCTAAAATATTAATCGCAACCAGGTTTAATTGACAGTTTCGGTGTGGTACCGCATTACTACGTGATCCAAACCAGAAAAAGCCCAGGGTCTTGCCAACAAGTAGGCAAAAATGCGAAGGTACGAGCCAGATAAGGGCAAATCCCAGACCTGACCGAGACATAACCGGCGTTATCCTCTAAAATATTAATCGCAACCAGGTTTAATTGACTGTTTCGGTGTGGTACCGCATTACTACATGTTCCAAACCAGGAAAAGGCCAGGATCTAGCTATCAAGTATGCGATAGATGCGAAAGTGCGAGCCAGATGAGGGCAAATACCAGGACTAACCCAGACATAACCGGCGCTATCCTCTAAAATATTAATCGGAACCAGGTTTAGTTGAATGTTTCAGGGTGGTACCTAATTACTACGTGGTCCAATCCAGAGGAAGGCCAGAATCTGGCCAACAAGTATGCGAAAAATGCGAAAGTACGAGCCAGATGAGGGCAAATCCCTGACCTAACCGAGACATAACCGGCGTTATCCTCTAAAATATTAATCGCAACCAGGTTTAATTGACTGTTTCGGTGTGGTACCGCATTACTACGTGATCCGAACCAGAAAAAGCCCAGGATCTTGCCAACAAGTAGGCGAAAAATGCGAAGGTACGAGCCAGATGAGGGCAAATCCCAGACCTAACCGAGACATAACCGGCGTTATCCTCCAAAATATTAATCGCAACCAGGTTTAATTGACTGTTTCGGTGTGGCACCGCATTAATACGTGATCCGAACCAGAAAAAGCCCAGAATCTTGCCAACAAGTAGGCGAAAAATGCGAAGGTACGAGTCAGATGAGGGCAAATCCCAGACCTGACCGAGACATAACCGGCGTTATCCTCCAATATATTAGTCGCAACCAGGTTTAATTGACTGTTTCGGTGTGGAACGTCATTATTACGGGATCCAAACCAGAAAAAACCCTGTATCTGGCCAAGAAGTTTGCGAAGAACGCGAAAGTATGAGCCAGATGATTGCAAATCCCAGACCTAACCGAGACATAACCGGCGTTATCCTCTAAAATATTAATCGCAACCAGGTTTAATTGACTTTTTCGGTGTGGTACCGCATTACTACGTGATCCAAACCAGAAAAAGCCCAGGATCTGGCCAACAAGTGTGCGAGAAATGCGAAAGTACGAGCCAGATGAGGGCAAATCCCAGACCTAACCCAGGCATAACCGGCGTTATCCCCTAAAATATTAATCGCAACCAGGTTTAATTGACTGTTTCGGTCTGGTACCACATTACCACGTGGTCCAAGCCAGCAAAAGGCCAGGATCTGGCCAACAAGTATGCGGAAAATGCGAAAGTACCAGCCAGATAACCGAGATATAACCGGCGTTGTTCTCTAAAATATTAATCGAAACCAGGTTTAATTAAGTGTTTCGGTGTGGAACCTCATTACTACGGGATCCAAACCAGAATAAACCCTGTATCTGGCCAAGAAGTATGCGAAGAACGCGAAAGTACGAGCCAGATGATTGCAAATGCCAGAACTAACCCAAACATAACCAGCGTTATCCTCCAAAATATTCATCGCAACCAGGTTTCATTGACTGCTTCGGTGTGGAACCACATTATGACGGAATCCAAACCACAAAAAACCCAAGATCTGGCCAACAAGTACGCGAAAATTGCGAAATTACGAGCCAGATGATTGCAAATACCAGAACTAACCTAGGCGTAACCTGCGTTATCCTCTAATATACTATACGGAACCAGCTTCTATTGACTGTTTCAGTGTGGTACCACATCACTACGTGATACAAACCAGAAAAAGGCCAGGATCTGGCCAACAAGTATGCGGAAAATGCGAAAGTACGAGCCAGATGAGGGCAAATCCCAGACCTAACCGAGATATAACCGGCGTTATTCTCTAAAATATTAATCGAAACCAGGTTTAATTAAGTGTTTCGGTGTGGAACCTCATTACTACGGGATCCAAACCAGAAAAAACCCTGTATCTGGCCAAGAAGTATGCGAAGAACGCGAAAGTATGAGCCAGATGATTGCAAATCCCAGACCTTACCGAGACATAACCGGCGTTATCCTCTAAAATATTAATCGCAACCAGGTTTAATTGACTTTTTCGGTGTGGTACCGCATTACTACGTGATCCAAACCAGAAAAAGCCCAGGATCTGGCCAACAAGTGTGCGAGAAATGCGAAAGTACGAGCCAGATGAGGGCAAATCCCAGACCTAACCCAGGCATAACCGGCGTTATCCTCTAAAATATTAATCGCAACCAGGTTTAATTGACTGTTTCGGTCTGGTACCACATTACTACGTGGTCCAAGCCAGCAAAAGGCCAGGATCTGGCCAACAAGTATGCGGAAAATGCGAAAGTACCAGCCAGATTAGGGCAAATCCCAGACCTAACCGAGATATAACCGGCGTTGTTCTCTAAAATATTACTCGAAACCAGGTTTAATTGACTGTTTCGGTGTGGAACATCATTATTACGGGATCCAAACCAGAAAAAACCCTGTATCTGGCCAAGAGGTATGCGAAGAACGCGAAAGTACGAGCCAGATGATTGCAAATGCCAGAACTAACCCAAACATAACCAGCGTTATCCTCCAAAATATTCATCGCAACCAGGTTTCATTGACTGCTTCGGTGTGGAACCACATTATGACGGAATCCAAACCACAAAAAACCCAAGATCTGGCCAACAAGTACGCGAAAATTGCGAAATTACGAGCCAGATGATTGCAAATACCAGAACTAACCCAGACGTAACCTGCGTTATCCTCTAATATACTATACGGAACCAGCTTCTGTTGACTGTTTCAGTGTGGTACCACATCACTACGTGATACAAACCAGAAAAAGGCCAGGATCTGGCCAACAAGTATGCGGAAAATGCGAAAGTCCGAGCCAGATGAGGGCAAATCCCAGACCTAACCGAGATATAACCGGCGTTATTCTCTAAAATATTAATCGAAACCAGGTTTAATTAACTGTTTCTGTGTGGAACCTCATTACTACGGGATCCAAACCAGAAAAAACCCAGGATCTGGCCAACAAGTATACGAGCAATGCGAAAGTACGAGCGAGATGAGGGCAAATCCCAGACCTAACCCAAACATAACCAGCCTTATCCTCCAAAATATTCTTCGCAACCAGGTTTCATTGACTGCCTCGGTGCGGAACCACATTACGACGGGATACAAACCCGAAAAAGCCCTGGATCTGGCCAACAAGTATACGAGAAAGGCGAAAGTACGAGCCAGATGAGGGCAAATCCCAGACCTAACCCAAACATAACCAGCCTTATCCTCCAAAATATTCTTCGCAACCAGGTTTCATTGACTGCTTCGGTGCGGAACCACATTACTACGGGATACATACCCGAAAAAGCCCTGTATCTGGCCAACAAGTATACGAGAAAGGCGAAACTACGAGCCAGATGAGGGCAAATCCCAGACCTAACCGATACATAACCGGCGTTATCCTCCAAAATATTAATCGCAACCAGGTTTAATTGACTGTTTCGGTGTGGTACCGCATTACTACGTGATCCAAACCAGAAAATGGCCAGGATCTAGCCAACAAGTATGCGATAGATGCGAAAGTGCGAGCCAGATGAGGGCAAATCCCAGACCTAACCGAGACATAACCGGCGTTATCCTCCAAAATATTCATCGCAACCAGGTTTCATTGACTGCTTCGGTGCGGTACCACATTACGACGGGATACAAACCCGAAAAAGCCCTGGATCTGGCCAACAAGTATACGAGCAATGCGAAAGTACGAGCGAGATGAGGGCAAATCCCAGACCTAAGCCAGACATAACCGGCGTTATCCTCTAAAATATTAATCGCATCCAGGTTTAATTGACAGTTTCGGTGTGGTACCGCATTACTACGTGATCCAAACCAGAAAAAGCCCAGGATCTGGCCAACAGGTATGCGAGAAATGCGAAGGTACGAGCCAGATAAGGGCAAATCCCAGACCTAACCGAGATATAACCGGCGTTGTTCTCTAAAATATTAATCGAAACCAGGCTTAATTGACTGTTTCGGTGTGGAACGTCATTATTACGGGATCCAAACCAGAAGAAACCCTGTATCTGGCCAAGAAGTATGCGAAGAACGCGAAAGTATGAGCCAGATGATTGGAAATCCCAGATCTAACCGAGACATAACCGGCGTTATCCTCTAAAATATTAATCGGAACCAGGTTTAGTTGAATGTTTCAGTGTGGTACCTAATTACTACGTGGTCCAAGCCAGAAAAAGGCCAGGATCTGGCCAACAAGTATGCGAAAAATGCGAAAGAACGATCCAGATAAGGGCAAATCCCACACCTAACCGAGACATAACCGGCGTTATCCTCCAAAATATTAATCGCAACCAGGTTTAATTGACTGTTACGGTGCGGTGCCGCATTACTACGTGATCCAATCCAGAAAAAGCCCAGGATCTTGACAACAAGTAGGCGAAAAATGCGAAGCTACGAGCCAGATGATTGCAAATACCACAACTAACCCAGCCATAACCAGCGTTATCCTCTAAGATACTAATCCGAACCAGCTTTTATTGACGGTTTCAGTGTGGTACCACATTACTACGTGATACAGACCAGAAAAAGGCCAGGATCTGGCCAGCAAGTATGCGAAAAATGCGAAAGTACGAGCCAGATGAGGGCAAATACCAGACCTATCCCAGACATAGCCGGCGTTATCCTCTAAAATGTTAATCGGAACCAGGTTTATTTGACTGTTTCAGTGTGGTACCACATTACTACGTGGTCCAAGCCAGAAAAAGGCCAGGATCTGGCCAACAAGTATGCGATAGATGCGAAAGTACGAGCCAGATGAGGGCAAATCCCAGACCTAACCGAGACATAACCGGCGTTATCCTCCAAAATATTAATCGGAACCAGGTTTAATTGACTGTTTCAGTGTGGTACCGCATTACTACGTGGTCCAAGCCAGCAAAAGGCCAGGATCTGGCCAACAAGTATGCGGAAAATGCGAAAGTACCAGCCAGATTAGGGCAAATCCCAGACCTAACCGAGATATAACCGGCGTTGTTCTCTAAAATATTAATCGAAACCAGGTTTAATTAAGTGTTTCGGTGTGGAACCTCATTACTACGGGATCCAAACCAGAAAAAACCCTGTATCTGGCCAAGAAGTATGCGAAGAACGCGAAAGTACGAGCCAGATGATTGCAAATGCCAGGACTAACCCAAACATAACCAGCGTTATCCTCCAAAATATTCATCGCAACCAGGTTTCATTGACTGCTTCGGTGTGGAACCACATTATGACGGAATCCAAACCACAAAAAACCCAAGATCTGGCCAACAAGTACGCGAAAATTGCGAAATTACGAGCCAGATGATTGCAAATACCAGAACTAACCTAGGCGTAACCTGCGTTATCCTCTAATATACTATACGGAACCAGCTTCTATTGACTGTTTCAGTGTGGTACCACATCACTACGTGATACAAACCAGAAAAAGGCCAGGATCTGGCCAACAAGTATGCGGAAAATGCGAAAGTACGAGCCAGATGAGGGGAAATCCCAGACCTAACCGAGATATAACCGGCGTTATTCTCTAAAATATTAATCGAAACCAGGTTTAATTAAGTGTTTCGGTGTGGAACCTCATTACTACGGGATCCAAACCAGAAAAAACCCTGTATCTGGCCAAGAAGTATGCGAAGAACGCGAAAGTATGAGCCAGATGATTGCAAATCCCAGACCTAACCGAGACATAACCGGCGTTATCCTCTAAAATATTAATCGCAACCAGGTTTAATTGACTTTTTCGGTGTGGTACCGCATTACTACGTGATCCAAACCAGAAAAAGCCCAGGATCTGGCCAACAAGTGTGCGAGAAATGCGAAAGTACGAGCCAGATGAGGGCAAATCCCAGACCTAACCCAGGCATAACCGGCGTTATCCTCTAAAATATTAATCGCAACCAGGTTTAATTGACTGTTTCGGTCTGGTACCACATTACTACGTGGTCCAAGCCAGCAAAAGGCCAGGATCTGGCCAACAAGTATGCGGAAAATGCGAAAGTACCAGCCAGATTAGGGCAAATCCCAGACCTAACCGAGATATAACCGGCGTTGTTCTCTAAAATATTACTCGAAACCAGGTTTAATTGACTGTTTCGGTGTGGAACATCATTATTACGGGATCCAAACCAGAAAAAACCCTGTATCTGGCCAAGAAGTATGCGAAGAACGCGAAAGTACGAGCCAGATGATTGCAAATGCCAGAACTAACCCAAACATAACCAGCGTTATCCTCCAAAATATTCATCGCAACCAGGTTTCATTGACTGCTTCGGTGTGGAACCACATTATGACGGAATCCAAACCACAAAAAACCCAAGATCTGGCCAACAAGTACGCGAAAATTGCGAAATTACGAGCCAGATGATTGCAAATACCAGAACTAACCCAGACGTAACCTGCGTTATCCTCTAATATACTATACGGAACCAGCTTCTGTTGACTGTTTCAGTGTGGTACCACATCACTACGTGATACAAACCAGAAAAAGGCCAGGATCTGGCCAACAAGTATGCGGAAAATGCGAAAGTACGAGCCAGATGAGGGCAAATCCCAGACCTAACCGAGATATAACCGGCGTTATTCTCTAAAATATTAATCGAAACCAGGTTTAATTAACTGTTTCGGTGTGGAACCTCATTACTACGGGATCCAAACCAGAAAAAACCCAGGATCTGGCCAACAAGTATACGAGCAATGCGAAAGTACGAGCGAGATGAGGGCAAATCCCAGACCTAACCCAAACATAACCAGCCTTATCCTCCAAAATATTCTTCGCAACCAGGTTTCATTGACTGCCTCGGTGCGGAACCACATTACGACGGGATACAAACCCGAAAAAGCCCTGGATCTGGCCAACAAGTATACGAGAAAGGCGAAAGTACGAGCCAGATGAGGGCAAATCCCAGACCTAACCCAAACATAACCAGCCTTATCCTCCAAAATATTCTTCGCAACCAGGTTTCATTGACTGCTTCGGTGCGGAACCACATTACTACGGGATACATACCCGAAAAAGCCCTGTATCTGGCCAACAAGTATACGAGAAAGGCGAAACTACGAGCCAGATGAGGGCAAATCCCAGACCTAACCGATACATAACCGGCGTTATCCTCCAAAATATTAATCGCAACCAGGTTTAATTGACTGTTTCGGTGTGGTACCGCATTACTACGTGATCCAAACCAGAAAATGGCCAGGATCTAGCCAACAAGTATGCGATAGATGCGAAAGTGCGAGCCAGATGAGGGCAAATCCCAGACCTAACCGAGACATAACCGGCGTTATCCTCCAAAATATTCATCGCAACCAGGTTTCATTGACTGCTTCGGTGCGGTACCACATTACGACGGGATACAAACCCGAAAAAGCCCTGGATCTGGCCAACAAGTATACGAGCAATGCGAAAGTACGAGCGAGATGAGGGCAAATCCCAGACCTAAGCCAGACATAACCGGCGTTATCCTCTAAAATATTAATCGCATCCAGGTTTAATTGACAGTTTCGGTGTGGTACCGCATTACTACGTGATCCAAACCAGAAAAAGCCCAGGATCTTGACAACAAGTAGACGAAAAATGCAAAGGTACGAGCCAGATGAGGGCAAATACCAGGACTAACCCAGACATAACCGGCGCTATCCTCTAAAATATTAATCGCAACCAGGTTTAATTGACAGTTTCGGTGTGGTACCGCATTACTACGTGATCCAAACCAGAAAAAGCCCAGGGTCTTGCCAACAAGTAGGCAAAAATGCGAAGGTACGAGCCAGATGAGGGCAAATCCCAGACCTGACCGAGACATAACCGGCGCTATCCTCTAAAATATTAATCGCAACCAGGTTTAATTGACAGTTTCGGTGTGGTACCGCATTACTACGTGATCCAAACCAGAAAAAGCCCAGGGTCTTGCCAACAAGTAGGCAAAAATGCGAAGGTACGAGCCAGATAAGGGCAAATCCCAGACCTGACCGAGACATAACCGGCGTTATCCTCTAAAATATTAATCGCAACCAGGTTTAATTGACTGTTTCGGTGTGGTACCGCATTACTACATGTTCCAAACCAGGAAAAGGCCAGGATCTAGCTATCAAGTATGCGATAGATGCGAAAGTGCGAGCCAGATGAGGGCAAATACCAGGACTAACCCAGACATAACCGGCGCTATCCTCTAAAATATTAATCGGAACCAGGTTTAGTTGAATGTTTCAGGGTGGTACCTAATTACTACGTGGTCCAATCCAGAGGAAGGCCAGAATCTGGCCAACAAGTATGCGAAAAATGCGAAAGTACGAGCCAGATGAGGGCAAATCCCTGACCTAACCGAGACATAACCGGCGTTATCCTCTAAAATATTAATCGCAACCAGGTTTAATTGACTGTTTCGGTGTGGTACCGCATTACTACGTGATCCGAACCAGAAAAAGCCCAGGATCTTGCCAACAAGTAGGCGAAAAATGCGAAGGTACGAGCCAGATGAGGGCAAATCCCAGACCTAACCGAGACATAACCGGCGTTATCCTCCAAAATATTAATCGCAACCAGGTTTAATTGACTGTTTCGGTGTGGCACCGCATTAATACGTGATCCGAACCAGAAAAAGCCCAGAATCTTGCCAACAAGTAGGCGAAAAATGCGAAGGTACGAGTCAGATGAGGGCAAATCCCAGACCTGACCGAGACATAACCGGCGTTATCCTCCAATATATTAGTCGCAACCAGGTTTAATTGACTGTTTCGGTGTGGAACGTCATTATTACGGGATCCAAACCAGAAAAAACCCTGTATCTGGCCAAGAAGTTTGCGAAGAACGCGAAAGTATGAGCCAGATGATTGCAAATCCCAGACCTAACCGAGACATAACCGGCGTTATCCTCTAAAATATTAATCGCAACCAGGTTTAATTGACTTTTTCGGTGTGGTACCGCATTACTACGTGATCCAAACCAGAAAAAGCCCAGGATCTGGCCAACAAGTGTGCGAGAAATGCGAAAGTACGAGCCAGATGAGGGCAAATCCCAGACCTAACCCAGGCATAACCGGCGTTATCCCCTAAAATATTAATCGCAACCAGGTTTAATTGACTGTTTCGGTCTGGTACCACATTACCACGTGGTCCAAGCCAGCAAAAGGCCAGGATCTGGCCAACAAGTATGCGGAAAATGCGAAAGTACCAGCCAGATTAGGGCAAATCCCAGACCTAACCGAGATATAACCGGCGTTGTTCTCTAAAATATTAATCGAAACCAGGTTTAATTAAGTGTTTCGGTGTGGAACCTCATTACTACGGGATCCAAACCAGAATAAACCCTGTATCTGGCCAAGAAGTATGCGAAGAACGCGAAAGTACGAGCCAGATGATTGCAAATGCCAGAACTAACCCAAACATAACCAGCGTTATCCTCCAAAATATTCATCGCAACCAGGTTTCATTGACTGCTTCGGTGTGGAACCACATTATGACGGAATCCAAACCACAAAAAACCCAAGATCTGGCCAACAAGTACGCGAAAATTGCGAAATTACGAGCCAGATGATTGCAAATACCAGAACTAACCTAGGCGTAACCTGCGTTATCCTCTAATATACTATACGGAACCAGCTTCTATTGACTGTTTCAGTGTGGTACCACATCACTACGTGATACAAACCAGAAAAAGGCCAGGATCTGGCCAACAAGTATGCGGAAAATGCGAAAGTACGAGCCAGATGAGGGCAAATCCCAGACCTAACCGAGATATAACCGGCGTTATTCTCTAAAATATTAATCGAAACCAGGTTTAATTAAGTGTTTCGGTGTGGAACCTCATTACTACGGGATCCAAACCAGAAAAAACCCTGTATCTGGCCAAGAAGTATGCGAAGAACGCGAAAGTATGAGCCAGATGATTGCAAATCCCAGACCTTACCGAGACATAACCGGCGTTATCCTCTAAAATATTAATCGCAACCAGGTTTAATTGACTTTTTCGGTGTGGTACCGCATTACTACGTGATCCAAACCAGAAAAAGCCCAGGATCTGGCCAACAAGTGTGCGAGAAATGCGAAAGTACGAGCCAGATGAGGGCAAATCCCAGACCTAACCCAGGCATAACCGGCGTTATCCTCTAAAATATTAATCGCAACCAGGTTTAATTGACTGTTTCGGTCTGGTACCACATTACTACGTGGTCCAAGCCAGCAAAAGGCCAGGATCTGGCCAACAAGTATGCGGAAAATGCGAAAGTACCAGCCAGATTAGGGCAAATCCCAGACCTAACCGAGATATAACCGGCGTTGTTCTCTAAAATATTACTCGAAACCAGGTTTAATTGACTGTTTCGGTGTGGAACATCATTATTACGGGATCCAAACCAGAAAAAACCCTGTATCTGGCCAAGAGGTATGCGAAGAACGCGAAAGTACGAGCCAGATGATTGCAAATGCCAGAACTAACCCAAACATAACCAGCGTTATCCTCCAAAATATTCATCGCAACCAGGTTTCATTGACTGCTTCGGTGTGGAACCACATTATGACGGAATCCAAACCACAAAAAACCCAAGATCTGGCCAACAAGTACGCGAAAATTGCGAAATTACGAGCCAGATGATTGCAAATACCAGAACTAACCCAGACGTAACCTGCGTTATCCTCTAATATACTATACGGAACCAGCTTCTGTTGACTGTTTCAGTGTGGTACCACATCACTACGTGATACAAACCAGAAAAAGGCCAGGATCTGGCCAACAAGTATGCGGAAAATGCGAAAGTACGAGCCAGATGAGGGCAAATCCCAGACCTAACCGAGATATAACCGGCGTTATTCTCTAAAATATTAATCGAAACCAGGTTTAATTAACTGTTTCTGTGTGGAACCTCATTACTACGGGATCCAAACCAGAAAAAACCCAGGATCTGGCCAACAAGTATACGAGCAATGCGAAAGTACGAGCGAGATGAGGGCAAATCCCAGACCTAACCCAAACATAACCAGCCTTATCCTCCAAAATATTCTTCGCAACCAGGTTTCATTGACTGCCTCGGTGCGGAACCACATTACGACGGGATACAAACCCGAAAAAGCCCTGGATCTGGCCAACAAGTATACGAGAAAGGCGAAAGTACGAGCCAGATGAGGGCAAATCCCAGACCTAACCCAAACATAACCAGCCTTATCCTCCAAAATATTCTTCGCAACCAGGTTTCATTGACTGCTTCGGTGCGGAACCACATTACTACGGGATACATACCCGAAAAAGCCCTGTATCTGGCCAACAAGTATACGAGAAAGGCGAAACTACGAGCCAGATGAGGGCAAATCCCAGACCTAACCGATACATAACCGGCGTTATCCTCCAAAATATTAATCGCAACCAGGTTTAATTGACTGTTTCGGTGTGGTACCGCATTACTACGTGATCCAAACCAGAAAATGGCCAGGATCTAGCCAACAAGTATGCGATAGATGCGAAAGTGCGAGCCAGATGAGGGCAAATCCCAGACCTAACCGAGACATAACCGGCGTTATCCTCCAAAATATTCATCGCAACCAGGTTTCATTGACTGCTTCGGTGCGGTACCACATTACGACGGGATACAAACCCGAAAAAGCCCTGGATCTGGCCAACAAGTATACGAGCAATGCGAAAGTACGAGCGAGATGAGGGCAAATCCCAGACCTAAGCCAGACATAACCGGCGTTATCCTCTAAAATATTAATCGCATCCAGGTTTAATTGACAGTTTCGGTGTGGTACCGCATTACTACGTGATCCAAACCAGAAAAAGCCCAGGATCTTGACAACAAGTAGACGAAAAATGCAAAGGTACGAGCCAGATGAGGGCAAATACCAGGACTAACCCAGACATAACCGGCGCTATCCTCTAAAATATTAATCGCAACCAGGTTTAATTGACAGTTTCGGTGTGGTACCGCATTACTACGTGATCCAAACCAGAAAAAGCCCAGGGTCTTGCCAACAAGTAGGCAAAAATGCGAAGGTACGAGCCAGATGAGGGCAAATCCCAGACCTGACCGAGACATAACCGGCGCTATCCTCTAAAATATTAATCGCAACCAGGTTTAATTGACAGTTTCGGTGTGGTACCGCATTACTACGTGATCCAAACCAGAAAAAGCCCAGGGTCTTGCCAACAAGTAGGCAAAAATGCGAAGGTACGAGCCAGATGAGGGCAAATCCCAGACCTGACCGAGACATAACCGGCGTTATCCTCTAAAATATTAATCGCAACCAGGTTTAATTGACTGTTTCGGTGTGGTACCGCATTACTACATGTTCCAAACCAGGAAAAGGCCAGGATCTAGCTATCAAGTATGCGATAGATGCGAAAGTGCGAGCCAGATGAGGGCAAATACCAGGACTAACCCAGACATAACCGGCGCTATCCTCTAAAATATTAATCGGAACCAGGTTTAGTTGAATGTTTCAGGGTGGTACCTAATTACTACGTGGTCCAATCCAGAGGAAGGCCAGAATCTGGCCAACAAGTATGCGAAAAATGCGAAAGTACGAGCCAGATGAGGGCAAATCCCTGACCTAACCGAGACATAACCGGCGTTATCCTCTAAAATATTAATCGCAACCAGGTTTAATTGACTGTTTCGGTGTGGTACCGCATTACTACGTGATCCGCACCAGAAAAAGCCCAGGATCTTGCCAACAAGTAGGCGAAAAATGCGAAGGTACGAGCCAGATGAGGGCAAATCCCAGACCTAACCGAGACATAACCGGCGTTATCCTCCAAAATATTAATCGCAACCAGGTTTAATTGACTGTTTCGGTGTGGCACCGCATTAATACGTGATCCGAACCAGAAAAAGCCCAGAATCTTGCCAACAAGTAGGCGAAAAATGCGAAGGTACGAGTCAGATGAGGGCAAATCCCAGACCTGACCGAGACATAACCGGCGTTATCCTCCAATATATTAGTCGCAACCAGGTTTAATTGACTGTTTCGGTGAGGTACCGCATTACTACGTGATCCAAACCAGAAAAAGGCCAGGATCTAGCTATCAAGTATGCGATAGATGCGAAAGTTCAAGCCTGATGGGGGCAAATACCAGAACTAACCCAGACATAACCGGCGTTATCCTCTAAAATATTAATCGCAACCAGGTTTAATTGACTGTCCGGTGTGGCACCGCATTAATACGTGATCCGAACCAGAAAAAGCCCAGAATCTTGCCAACAAGTAGGCGAAAAATGCGAAAGTACGAGCCAGATGAGGGCAAATCCCAGACCTAACCGAGACATAACCGGCGTTATCCTCTAAAATATTAATCGCAACCAGGTTTAATTGACTGTTTCGGTGTGGTTCCGCATTACTACGTGATCCGAACCAGAAAAAGCCCAGGATCTGGCCAACAAGTATGCGAAAAATGCGAAAGTAGGAGCCATATGATTGCAAATACCAGACCTAACCCAAACATAACCAGCGTTATCCTCCAGAAATATTCATCGCAACCAGGTTTCATTGACTGCTTCGGTGCGGAACCACATTACGACGGGATACAAACCCGACAAAGCCCTGGATCTGGCCAACAAGTATACGAGCAATGCGAAAGTACGAGCCAGATGAGGGCAAATACCAGACCTATCCCAGACATAACCGGCGTTACCCTCTAAAATATTAATCGGAACCAGGTTTATTTGACTGTTTCAGTGTGGTACCACATTACTACGTGGTCCAAGCCAGAAAAAGGCCAGGATCTGACCAACAAGTATGCGAAAAATGCGAAAGTAGGAGCCAGATCAGGGCAAATCCCAGACCTAACCGAGACATAACCGGCGTTATCCTCCAAAATATTAATCGCAACCAGGTTTAATTGACTGTTTCGATGTGGCACCGCATTAATACGTGATCCGAACCAGAAAAAGCCCAGAATCTTGCCAACAAGTAGGCGAAAAATGCGAAAGTACGAGCCAGATGAGGGCAAATCCCAGACCTAACCGAGATATAACCGGCGTTATTCTCTAAAATATTAATCGAAACCAGGTTTATTTAACTGTTTCGGTGTGGAACCACATTACTACGTGATCGAAACCAGATAAAGCCCAGGATTTGGCCAACAAGTATGCGAAAAATGCGAAAGTACGAGCCAGATGATTGCAAATGCCAGAACTAACCCAAACATAACCAGCGTTATCCTCCAAAATATTCATCGCAACCAGGTTTCATGGACTGCTTCGGTGTGGAACCACATTATGACGGAATCCAAACCACAAAAGACCCAAGATCTGGCCAACAAGTACACGAAAATTGCGTAATTACGAGCCAGATGATTGCAAATACCAGAACTAACCCAGACGTAACCTGCGTTATCCTCTAAAATACTATTCGGAACCAGCTTCTATTGACTTTTTCGGTGTGGTACCGCATTACTACGTGATCCAAACCAGAAAAAGGCCAGGATCTGGCCAACAAGTATGCGGAAAATGCGAAGGTACGAGCCAGATGAGGGCAAATCCCAGACCTAGCCGAGACATAACCGGCGTTATCCTCCAAAATATTAACCGCAACCAGGTTTAATTGACTGTTACGGTGTGGTTCCGCATTACTACATGATCCAAACCAGAAAAAGCCCAGGATTTGGCCAACAAGTATGCGAAAAATGCGAAAGTACGAGCCAGATGATTGCAAATGCCGGAACTAACCCAGACGTAACCTGCGTTATCCTCTAATATACTATTCGGAACCAGCTTCTATTGACTGTTTCAGTGTGGTACCACATCACTACGTGATACAAACCAGAAAAAGGCCAGGATCTTGCCAAAAGGGAGGCGAAATATGCGAAAGTACGAGCCAGATGAGGGCAAATCCCAGACCTAACCGAGATATAACCGGCGTAGTTCTCTAAAATATTAATCGAAACCAGGTTTAATTGACTGTTTCGGTGTGGAACGTCATTATTACGGGATCCAAACCAGAAAAAACCCTGTATCTGGCCAACAAGTATGCGGAAAATGCGAAAGTACGAGCCAGATAAGGGCAAATCCCACACCTAACCCAGTCATAACCGGTGTTATCCTCTAAAATATTAATCGCAACCGGGTTTAAATGACTGTTTCGGTGTGGTACCGCAGTAGTACGTGATCCGAACCAGAAAAAGCACAGGATTTTGCCAACAAGTAGGCGAAAAATGCGAGGGTACGAGCCAGATGAGGGCAAATCCCAGACCTAGGCGAGACATAACCGGCGTTAACCTCCAAAAGATTGATGGCAACCAGGTTTAATTGACTGTTACGGTGTGGTACCGCATTACTACGTGATCCAAACCAGAAAAAGCCCAGGATCTGGCCAACAGGTATGCGAGAAATGCGAAGGTACGAGCCAGATAAGGGCAAATCCCAGACCTAACCGAGATATAACCGGCGTTGTTCTCTAAAATATTAATCGAAACCAGGCTTAATTGACTGTTTCGGTGTGGAACGTCATTATTACGGGATCCAAACCAGAAGAAACCCTGTATCTGGCCAAGAAGTATGCGAAGAACGCGAAAGTATGAGCAAGATGATTGGAAATCCCAGATCTAACCGAGACATAACCGGCGTTATCCTCTAAAATATTAATCGCAACCAGGTTTAATTGAGTTTTTCGGTGTGGTACCGCATTACTACGTGATCCAAACCAGAAAAAGCCCAGGATCTGGCCAACAAGTATGCGAGAAATGCGAAAGTACGAGCCAGATAAGGGCAATTCCCAGACCTAACCCAGGCATAACCGTCGTTATCCTCTAAAATATTAATCGCAACCAGGTTTAATTGACTGTTTCGGTCTGGTACCACATTACTACGTGGTCCATGCCAGGAAAAGGCCCGGATCTGGCCAACAAGTTTGCGAGAAACGCGAAAGTATGCGCCAGAGGATTGCAAATCCCAGACCTAACCAAGATATAACCGGCGTTGTTCTCTAAAATATTAATCGAAACCAGGTTTAATTGACTGTTTCGGTGTGGAACGTCAGTATTACGGGATCCAAACCAGAAAAAACCCTGTATCTGGCCAAGAAGTATGCGAAGAACGCGAAAGTATGAGCCAGATGATTGCAAATCCCAGACCTAACCGAGACATAACCGGCGTTATCCTCTAAAATATTAATCGCAACCAGCTTCTATTGACTGTTTCAGTGTGGTACCACATCACTACGTGATGCAAACCAGAAAAAGGCCAGGATCTGGCCAACAAGTATGCGGAAAATGCGAAGGTACGAGCCAGATGAGGGCAAATCCCAGAACTAACCGAGACATAACCGGCGTTATCCTCCAAAATATTAACCGCAACCAGGTTTAATTGACTGTTACGGTGTGGTTCCGCATTACTACATGATCCAAACCAGAAAAAGCCCAAGATTTGGCCAACAAGTATGCGAAAAATGCGAAAGTACGAGCCAGATGATTGCAAATGCCAGAACTAACCCAAACATAACCAGCGTTATCCTCCAAAATATTCATCGCAACCAGGTTTCATGGACTGCTTCGGTGTGGAACCACATTATGACGGAATCCAAACCACAAAAAACCCAAGATCTGGCCAACAAGTACGCGAAAATTGCGAAATTACGAGCCAGATGATTGCAAATACCAGAACTAACCCAGACGTAACCTGCGTTATCCTCTAAAATACTATTCGGAACCAGCTTCTATTGACTGTTTCAGTGTGGTACCACATCACTACGTGATACAAACCAGAAAAAGGCCAGGATCTTGCCAAAAGGGCAGCGAAGTATGCGAAAGTACGAGCCAGATGAGGGCAAATCCCAGACCTAACCGAGATATAACCGGCGTTATTCTCTAAAATATTAATCGAAACCAGGTTTAATTGACTGTTTCGGTGAGGAACGTCATTATTACGGGATCCAAACCAGAAAAAACCCTGTATCTGGCCAAGAAGTTTGCGAAGAACGCGAAAGTATGAGCCAGATGATTGCAAATCCCAGACCTAACCGAGACATAACCGGCGTTATCCTCTAAAATATTAATCGCAACCAGGTTTAATTGACTTTTTCGGTGTGGTACCGCATTACTACGTGATCCAAACCAGAAAAAGCCCAGGATCTGGCCAACAAGTGTGCGAGAAATGCGAAAGTACGAGCCAGATGAGGGCAAATCCCAGACCTAACCCAGGCATAACCGGCGTTATCCCCTAAAATATTAATCGCAACCAGGTTTAATTGACTGTTTCGGTCTGGTACCACATTACCACGTGGTCCAAGCCAGCAAAAGGCCAGGATCTGGCCAACAAGTATGCGGAAAATGCGAAAGTACCAGCCAGATTAGGGCAAATCCCAGACCTAACGGAGATATAACCGGCGTTGTTCTCTAAAATATTAATCGAAACCAGGTTTAATTAAGTGTTTCGGTGTGGAACCTCATTACTACGGGATCCAAACCAGAAAAAACCCTGTATCTGGCCAAGAAATATGCGAAGAACGCGAAAGTACGAGCCAGATGATTGCAAATGCCAGAACTAACCCAAACATAACCAGCGTTATCCTCCAAAATATTCATCGCAACCAGGTTTCATTGACTGCTTCGGTGTGGAACCACATTATGACGGAATCCAAACCACAAAAAACCCAAGATCTGGCCAACAAGTACGCGGATATTGCGAAATTACGAGCCAGATGATTGCAAATACCAGAACTAACCTAGGCGTAACCTGCGTTATCCTCTAATATACTATACGGAACCAGCTTCTATTGACTGTTTCAGTGTGGTACCACATCACTACGTGATACAAACCAGAAAAAGGCCAGGATCTGGCCAACAAGTATGCGGAAAATGCGAAGGTACGAGCCAGATGAGGGCAAATCCCAGACCTAACCGAGACATAACCGGCGTTATCCTCCAAAATATTAACCGCAACCAGGTTTAATTGACTGTTACGGTGTGGTTCCGCATTACTACATGATCCAAACCAGAAAAAGCCCAGGATTTGGCCAACAAGTATGCGAAAAATGCGAAAGTACGAGCCAGATGATTGCAAATGCCGGAACTAACCCAGACGTAACCTGCGTTATCCTCTAATATACTTCTATTGACTGTTTCAGTGTGGTACCACATCACTACGTGATACAAACCAGAAAAAGGCCAGGATCTTGCCAAAAGGGAGGCGAAATATGCGAAAGTACGAGCCAGATGAGGGCAAATCCCAGACCTAACCGAGATATAACATGCGTTATCCTCTAAAATATTGATCGAAACCTGGTTTAATGGACTGTTTCAGTGTGGAACCACATTACTACGTGATCCAAACCAGAAAAAACCCAGAATCTGTTCAACAGGTATGTGAAAAACGCGAAAATATGAGCCTGAAGAGGGCAAATCCCTGACCTATCCCAGACCAAACATGCGTTATCCTCTTAAATATTGATCGAAACCAGGTTTAATGGACTGTTTCAGTGTGGTACCACATTACTACGTGATCCGAACCAGAATAAACCCAGGATCTGGTCAACAAGTATGTGGAGAATGCGAAAGTATGAGCCTGACGAGGGCAAATCCCAGACCTATCCCAGACATAACATGCGTTATCCTCTAAAATATTGATCGAAACCTGGTTTAATGGACTGTTTCAGTGTGGAACCACATTACTACGTGATCCAAACCAGAAAAAACCCAGAATCTGTTCAACAGGTATGTGAAAAACGCGAAAATATGAGCCTGAAGAGGGCAAATCCCTGACCTATCCCAGACCAAACATGCGTTATCCTCTTAAATATTGATCGAAACCAGGTTTAATGGACAGTATCAGTGTGGTACCACATTACTACGTGATCCAAACCAGAAAAAGCCAGGGATCTGTACAACAAGTATGTGAAAAATGTGAAAATATGACCCTGATGGGGGCAAATCCCGGACTTATCCCAGACCTAACTTGCGTTATCCTCTAAAATATTGATCGAAACCAGGTTTAATTGAATGTTTCAGTGTGGTACCGCCTTACTACGTGATCCAAATCAGAAAAAACCCAGGATCCGTTCAACAAGTATGTGGAGAATGCGAAAGTATGTGTCTGATGAGGGAAAATCCCAGGCCTAACAAAGACCTAACATGCGTTATCCTCAAAAATATTGATCGAACCCAGGTTTAATCGACTGTTTCAGTGTGGTACCACATTACTACCTGATCCAAACCAGAAAAATACCCAGGATCTGATTAACAGGTATGTGTAGAACGCGAAAATATGTGTCTGATGAGGGCAAATCCCCGGCCTAAACTAGACATAACATGCGTTATCCTCTAAAATATTGATCGAAACCAGGTTTAATGGACTGTTTCAGTGTGGTACCACATTACTACGTGATCCAAACCAGACAAAACCCAGGATCTGTTTAACAAGTATGTGGAGAATGCGTAAGTATGTGTCTGATGTGGGCAAATCCCAGGCCCAACCTAGTCATAACATGCGTTATCCTCTAAAATATTGATCGAAACCAGGTTTAATGGACTGTTTCAGTGTGGTACCACATCACTACGTGATACAAACCAGAAAAAGGCCAGGATCTGGCCAACAAGTATGCGGAAAATGCGAAGGTACGAGCCAGATGAGG
The DNA here is from genome assembly GCF_051014445.1 of Colletes latitarsis. NCBI lineage: Eukaryota > Metazoa > Arthropoda > Insecta > Hymenoptera > Colletidae > Colletes > Colletes latitarsis. The sequence goes on along the minus strand of NC_135134.1, from coordinate 2,170,242 downwards.
GCAAATCCCAGACCTAACCGAGACATAACCGGCGTTATCCTCCAAAATATTAACCGCAACCAGGTTTAATTGACTGTTACGGTGTGGTTCCGCATTACTACATGATCCAAACCAGAAAAAGCCCAGGATCTGGCCAACAAGTACACGAAAATTGCGAAATTACGAGCCAGATGATTGCAAATACCAGAACTAACCTAGGCGTAACCTGCGTTATCCTCTAATATACTATACGGAACCAGCTTCTATTGACTGTTTCAGTGTGGTACCACATCACTACGTGATACAAACCAGAAAAAGCCCAGGATCTGTCCAACAAGTGTGCGAGAAATGCGAAAGTACGAGCCAGATGAGGGCAAATCCCAGACCTAACCCAGGCATAACCGGCGTTATCCCCTAAAATATTAATCGCAACCAGGTTTAATTGACAGTTTCGGTCTGGTACCACATTACCACGTGGTCCAAGCCAGCAAAAGGCCAGGATCCGGCCAACAAGTATGCGGAAAATGCGAAAGTACCAGCCAGATTAGGGCAAATCCCAGACCTAACCGAGATATAACCGGCGTTGTTCTCTAAAATATTAATCGAAACCAGGTTTAATTAAGTGTTTCGGTGTGGAACCTCATTACTACGGGATCCAAACCAGAAAAACCCCTGTATCTGGCCAAGAAGTATGCGAAGAACGCGAAAGTACGAGCCAGATGATTGCAAATGCCAGAACTAACCCAAACATAACCAGCGTTATCCTCCAAAATATTCATCGCAACCAGGTTTCATTGACTGCTTCGGTGTGGAACCACATTATGACGGAATCCAAACCACAAAAAACCCAAGATCTGGCCAACAAGTACGCGAAAATTGCGAAATTACGAGCCAGATGATTGCAAATACCAGAACTAACCTAGGCGTAACCTGCGTTATCCTCTAATATACTATACGGAACCAGCTTCTATTGACTGTTTCAGTGTGGTACCACATCACTACGTGATACAAACCAGAAAAAGGCCAGGATCTGGCCAACAAGTATGCGGAAAATGCGAAAGTACGAGCCAGATGAGGGCAAATCCCAGACCTAACCGAGATATAACCGGCGTTATTCTCTAAAATATTAATCGAAACCAGGTTTAATTAAGTGTTTCGGTGTGGAACCTCATTACTACGGGATCCAAACCAGAAAAAACCCTGTATCTGGCCAAGAAGTATGCGAAGAACGCGAAAGTACGAGCCAGATGATTGCAAATGCCAGAACTAACCCAAACATAACCAGCCTTATCCTCCAAAATATTCTTCGCAACCAGGTTTCATTGACTGCCTCGGTGCGGAACCACATTACGACGGGATACAAACCCGAAAAAGCCCTGGATCTGGCCAACAAGTATACGAGAAAGGCGAAAGTACGAGCCAGATGAGGGCAAATCCCAGACCTAACCCAAACATAACCAGCCTTATCCTCCAAAATATTCTTCGCAACCAGGTTTCATTGACTGCTTCGGTGCGGAACCACATTACTACGGGATACATACCCGAAAAAGCCCTGTATCTGGCCAACAAGTATACGAGAAAGGCGAAAGTACGAGCCAGATGAGGGCAAATCCCAGACCTAACCGAGACATAACCGGCGTTATCCTCCAAAATATTAATCGCAACCAGGTTTAATTGACTGTTTCGGTGTGGTACCGCATTACTACGTGATCCAAACCAGAAAATGGCCAGGATCTAGCCAACAAGTATGCGATAGATGCGAAAGTGCGAGCCAGATGAGGGCAAATCCCAGACCTAACCGAGACATAACCGGCGTTATCCTCCAAAATATTCATCGCAACCAGGTTTCATTGACTGCTTCGGTGCGGTACCACATTACGACGGGATACAAACCCGAAAAAGCCCTGGATCTGGCCAACAAGTATACGAGCAATGCGAAAGTACGAGCGAGATGAGGGCAAATCCCAGACCTAAGCCAGACATAACCGGCGTTATCCTCTAAAATATTAATCGCATCCAGGTTTAATTGACAGTTTCGGTGTGGTACCGCATTACTACGTGATCCAAACCAGAAAAAGCCCAGGATCTTGACAACAAGTAGACGAAAAATGCAAAGTTACGAGCCAGATGAGGGCAAATACCAGGACTAACCCAGACATAACCGGCGCTATCCTCTAAAATATTAATCGCAACCAGGTTTAATTGACAGTTTCGGTGTGGTACCGCATTACTACGTGATCCAAACCAGAAAAAGCACAGGGTCTTGCCAACAAGTAGGCAAAAATGCGAAGGTACGAGCCAGATGAGGGCAAATCCCAGACCTGACCGAGACATAACCGGCGTTATCCTCTAAAATATTAATCGCAACCAGGTTTAATTGACTGTTTCGGTGTGGTACCGCATTACTACATGATCCAAACCAGAAAAAACCCTGTATCTGGCCAAGAAGTATGCGAAGAACGCGAAAGTACGAGCCAGATGATTGCAAATGCCAGAACTAACCCAAACATAACCAGCGTTATCCTCCAAAATATTCATCGCAACCAGGTTTCATTGACTGCTTCGGTGTGGAACCACATTATGACGGAATCCAAACCACAAAAAACCCAAGATCTGGCCAACAAGTACGCGAAAATTGCGAAATTACGAGCCAGATGATTGCAAATACCAGAACTAACCTAGGCGTAACCTGCGTTATCCTCTAATATACTATACGGAACCAGCTTCTATTGACTGTTTCAGTGTGGTACCACATCACTACGTGATACAAACCAGAAAAAGGCCAGGATCTGGCCAACAAGTATGCGGAAAATGCGAAAGTACGAGCCAGATGAGGGCAAATCCCAGACCTAACCGAGATATAACCGGCGTTATTCTCTAAAATATTAATCGAAACCAGGTTTAATTAAGTGTTTCGGTGTGGAACCTCATTACTACGGGATCCAAACCAGAAAAAACCCTGTATCTGGCCAAGAAGTATGCGAAGAACGCGAAAGTACGAGCCAGATGATTGCAAATGCCAGAACTAACCCAAACATAACCAGCCTTATCCTCCAAAATATTCTTCGCAACCAGGTTTCATTGACTGCCTCGGTGCGGAACCACATTACGACGGGATACAAACCCGAAAAAGCCCTGGATCTGGCCAACAAGTATACGAGAAAGGCGAAAGTACGAGCCAGATGAGGGCAAATCCCAGACCTAACCCAAACATAACCAGCCTTATCCTCCAAAATATTCTTCGCAACCAGGTTTCATTGACTGCTTCGGTGCGGAACCACATTACTACGGGATACATACCCGAAAAAGCCCTGTATCTGGCCAACAAGTATACGAGAAAGGCGAAAGTACGAGCCAGATGAGGGCAAATCCCAGACCTAACCGAGACATAACCGGCGTTATCCTCCAAAATATTAATCGCAACCAGGTTTAATTGACTGTTTCGGTGTGGTACCGCATTACTACGTGATCCAAACCAGAAAATGGCCAGGATCTAGCCAACAAGTATGCGATAGATGCGAAAGTGCGAGCCAGATGAGGGCAAATCCCAGACCTAACCGAGACATAACCGGCGTTATCCTCCAAAATATTCATCGCAACCAGGTTTCATTGACTGTTTCGGTGTGGTACCGCATTACTACATGATCCAAACCAGGAAAAGGCCAGGATCTAGCTATCAAGTATGCGATAGATGCGAAAGTGCGAGCCAGATGAGGGCAAAAACCAGGACTAACCCAGACATAACCGGCGCTATCCTCTAAAATATTAATCGGAACCAGGTTTAGTTGAATGTTTCAGGGTGGTACCTAATTACTACGTGGTCCAATCCAGAGGAAGGCCAGAATCTGGCCAACAAGTATGCGAAAAATGCGAAAATACGAGCCAGATGAGGGCAAATCCCTGACCTAACCGAGACATAACCGGCGTTATCCTCTAAAATATTAATCGCAACCAGGTTTAATTGACTGTTTCGGTGTGGTACCGCATTACTACGTGATCCGAACCAGAAAAAGCCCAGGATCTTGCCAACAAGTAGGCGAAAAATGCGAAGGTACGAGCCAGATGAGGGCAAATCCCAGACCTAACCGAGACATAACCGGCGTTATCCTCCAAAATATTAATCGCAACCAGGTTTAATTGACTGTTTCGGTGTGGCACCGCATTAATACGTGATCCGAACCAGAAAAAGCCCAGAATCTTGCCAACAAGTAGGCGAAAAATGCGAAGGTACGAGTCAGATGAGGGCAAATCCCAGACCTGACCGAGACATAACCGGCGTTATCCTCCAATATATTAGTCGCAACCAGGTTTAATTGACTGTTTCGGTGAGGTACCGCATTACTACGTGATCCAAACCAGAAAAAGGCCAGGATCTAGCTATCAAGTATGCGATAGATGCGAAAGTGCAAGCCTGATGGGGGCAAATACCAGAACTAACCCAGACATAACCGGCGTTATCCTCTAAAATATTAATCGCAACCAGGTTTAATTGACTGTCCGGTGTGGCACCGCATTAATACGTGATCCGAACCAGAAAAAGCCCAGAATCTTGCCAACAAGTAGGCGAAAAATGCGAAAGTACGAGCCAGATGAGGGCAAATCCCAGACCTAACCGAGACATAACCGGCGTTATCCTCTAAAATATTAATCGCAACCAGGTTTAATTGTCTGTTTCGGTGTGGTTCCGCATTACTACGTGATCCGAACCAGAAAAAGCCCAGGATCTGGCCAACAAGTATGCGAAAAATGCGAAAGTAGGAGCCATATGATTGCAAATACCAGACCTAACCCAAACATAACCAGCGTTATCCTCCAGAAATATACATCGCAACCAGGTTTCATTGACTGCTTCGGTGCGGAACCACATTACGACGGGATACAAACCCGACAAAGCCCTGGATCTGGCCAACAAGTATACGAGCAATGCGAAAGTACGAGCCAGATGAGGGCAAATACCAGACCTATCCCAGACATAACCGGCGTTACCCTCTAAAATATTAATCGGAACCAGGTTTATTTGACTGTTTCAGTGTGGTACCACATTACTACGTGGTCCAAGCCAGAAAAAGGCCAGGATCTGACCAACAAGTATGCGAAAAATGCGAAAGTAGGAGCCAGATCAGGGCAAATCCCAGACCTAACCGAGACATAACCGGCGTTATCCTCCAAAATATTAATCGCAACCAGGTTTAATTGACTGTTTCGGTGTGGCACCGCATTAATACGTGATCCGAACCAGAAAAAGCCCAGAATCTTGCCAACAAGTAGGCGAAAAATGCGAAGGTACGAGCCAGATGAGGGCAAATCCCAGACCTGACCGAGACATAACCGGCGTTATCCTCCAATATATTAATCGCAACGTGGTTTAATTGACTGTTTGGGTGAGGTACCGCATTACTACGTGATCCAAACCAGAAAAAGGCCAGGATCTAGCTATCAAGTATGCGATAGATGCGAAGGTGCAAGCCTGATGGGGCAAATAACAGAACTGACCCAGACATAACCGGCGTTATCCTCTAAAATATTAATCGGAACCAGGTTTATTTGATTGTTTCAGGGTGGTACCAAATTACTACGTGGTCCAAGCCAGAAAAAGGCCAGGATCTGGCCAACAAGTATGCGAAAAATGCGAAAGTACCAGCCAGATGAGGGCAAATCCCAGACCTAACCGAGACATAACCGGCGTTATGCTCTAAAATATTAATCGCAACCAGGTTTAATTGACTGTTTCGGTGTGGTTCCGCATTACTACGTGATCCGAACCAGAAAAAGCCCAGGATCTGGCCAACAAGTATGCGAAAAATGCGAAAGTAGGAGCCATATGATTGCAAATACCAGACCTAACCCAAACATAACCAGCGTTATCCTCCAAAATATTCATCGCAACCAGGTTTCATTGACTGCTTCGGTGCGGAACCACATTACGACGGGATACAAACCCGAAAAAGCCCTGGATCTGGCCAACAAGTATACGAGCAATGCGAAAGTACGAGCCAGATGAGGGCAAATCCCAGACCTAACCCAGACATAACCGGCGTTATCCTCTAAAATATTCATCGCAACCAGCTTCTATTGACTGTTTCAGTGTGGTGCCACATTACTACGTGATCCAAACCAGGAAAAGCCCAGGATCTGGCCAACAAGTATGCGAAAAATGCGAAAGTAGGAGCCAGATCAGGGCAAATCCCAGACCTAACCGAGACATAACCGGCGTTATCCTCTAAAATATTAATCGCAACCAGGTTTAATTGACTGTTTCGGTGAGGTACCGCATTACTACGTGAACCAAACCAGAAAAAGACCAGGATCTAGCCATCAAGTAAGCGATAGATGCGAAAGTGCGAGCCAGATGAGGGCAAATCCCAGACCTAACCCAGTCATAACCGGTGTTATCCTCTAAAATATTAATCGCAACCGGGTTTAATTGACTGTTTCGGTGTGGTACCGCAGTAGTACGTGATCCGAACCAGAAAAAGCACAGGATTTTGCCAACAAGTAGGCGAAAAATGCGAAGGTACGAGCCAGATGAGGGCAAATCCCAGACCTAGGCGAGACATAACCGGCGTTGTTCTCTAAAATATTAATCGAAACCAGGCTTAATTGACTGTTTCGGTGTGGAACGTCATTATTACGGGATCCAAACCAGAAGAAACCCTGTATCTGGCCAAGAAGTATGCGAAGAACGCGAAAGTATGAGCCAGATGATTGGAAATCCCAGATCTAACCGAGACATAACCGGCGTTATCCTCTAAAATATTAATCGCAACCAGGTTTAATTGAGTTTTTCGGTGTGGTACCGCATTACTACGTGATCCAAACCAGAAAAAGCCCAGGATCTGGCCAACAAGTATGCGAGAAATGCGAAAGTACGAGCCAGATAAGGGCAATTCCCAGACCTAACCCAGGCATAACCGGCGTTATCCTCTAAAATATTAATCGCAACCAGGTTTAATTGACTGTTTCGGTCTGGTACCACATTACTACGTGGTCCAAGCCAGGAAAAGGCCCGGATCTGGCCAACAAGTATGCGGAAAATGCGAAGGTACGAGCCAGATGAGGGCAAATCCCAGACCTAACCGAGACATAACCGGCGTTATCCTCCAAAATATTAACCGCTACCAGGTTTAATTGACTGTTACGGTGTGGTTCCGCATTACTACATGATCCAAACCAGAAAAAGCCCAAGATTTGGCCAACAAGTATGCGAAAAATGCGAAAGTACGAGCCAGATGATTGCAAATGCCAGAACTAACCCAAACATACCCAGCGTTATCCTCCAAAATATTCATCGCAACCAGGTTTCATGGACTGCTTCGGTGTGGAACCACATTATGACGGAATCCAAACCACAAAAAACCCAAGATTTGGCCAACAAGTACGCGAAAATTGCGAAATTACGAGCCAGATGATTGCAAATACCAGAACTAACCCAGACGTAACCTGCGTTATCCTCTAAAAGACTATTCGGAACCAGCTTCTATTGACTGTTTCAGTGTGGTACCACATCACTACGTGATACAAACCAGAAAAAGGCCAGGATCTTGCCAAAAGGGAAGCGAAGTATGCGAAAGTACGTGCCAGATGAGGGCAAATCCCAGACCTAACCGAGATATAACCGGCGTTATTCTCTAAAATATTAATCGCAACCAGCTTCGATTGACTGTTTCAGTGTGGTACCACATCACTACGTGATACAAACCAGAAAAAGGCCAGGATCTGGCCAACAAGTATGCGGAAAATGCGAAAGTACCAGCCAGATTAGGGCAAATCCCAGACCTAACCGAGATATAACCGGCGTTGTTCTCTAAAATATTAATCGAAACCAGGTTTAATTAAGTGTTTCGGTGTGGAACCTCATTACTACGGGATCCAAACCAGAAAAAACCCTGTATCTGGCCAAGAAGTATGCGAAGAACGCGAAAGTACGAGCCAGATGATTGCAAATGCCAGAACTAACCCAAACATAACCAGCGTTATCCTCCAAAATATTCATCGCAACCAGGTTTCATTGACTGCTTCGGTGTGGAACCACATTATGACGGAATCCAAACCACAAAAAACCCAAGATCTGGCCAACAAGTACGCGAAAATTGCGAAATTACGAGCCAGATGATTGCAAATACCAGAACTAACCTAGACGTAACCTGCGTTATCCTCTAATATACTATACGGAACCAGCTTCTATTGACTGTTTCAGTGTGGTACCACATCACTACGTGATACAAACCAGAAAAAGGCCAGGATCTGGCCAACAAGTATGCGGAAAATGCGAAAGTACGAGCCAGATGAGGGCAAATCCCAGACCTAACCGAGATATAACCGGCGTTATTCTCTAAAATATTAATCGAAACCAGGTTTAATTAAGTGTTTCGGTGTGGAACCTCATTACTACGGGATCCAAACCAGAAAAAACCCAGGATCTGGCCAACAAGTATGCGAAAAACGCGAAAGTATGAGCCAGATGATTGCAAATACCAGAACTAACCCAGACGTAACCTTTCGTTATCCTCTAAAATACTATTCGGAACCAGCTTCTATTGACTGTTTCAGTGTGGTACCACACCACTACGTGATACAAACCAGAAAAAGGCCAGGATCTGGCCAACAAGTATGCGGAAAATGCGAAAGTACCAGCCAGATTAGGGCAAATCCTAGACCTAACCGAGATATAACCGGCGTTGTTCTCTAAAATATTAATCGAAACCAGGTTTAATTGACTGTTTCGGTGTGGAACGTCATTATTACGGGATCCAAACCAGAAAAAACCCTGCATCTGGCCAAGAAGTATGCGAAGAACGCGAAAGTATGAGCCAGATGATTGCAAATCCCAGACCTAACCGAGACATAACCGGCGTTATCCTCTAAAATATTAATCGCAACCAGGTTTAATTGACTTTTTCGGTGTGGTACCGCATTACTACGTGATCCAAACCAGAAAAAGCCCAGGATCTGGCCAACAAGTGTGCGAGAAATGCGAAAGTACGAGCCAGATGAGGGCAAATCCCAGACCTAACCCAGGCATAACCGGCGTTATCCTCTAAAATATTAATCGCAACCAGGTTTAATTGACTGTTTCGGTCTGGTACCACATTACTACGTGGTCCAAGCCAGCAAGAGGCCAGGATCTGGCCAACAAGTATGCGGAGAATGCGAAAGTACCAGCCAGATTAGGGCAAATCCCAGACCTAACCGAGATATAACCGGCGTTGTTCTCTAAAATATTACTCGAAACCAGGTTAGTTGACTGTTTCGGTGTGGAACGTCATTATTACGGGATCCAAACCAGAAAAAACCCTGTATCTGGCCAAGAAGTATGCGAAGAACGCGAAAGTACGAGCCAGATGATTTCAAATGCCAGAACTAACCCAAACATAACCAGCGTTATCCTCCAAAATATTCATCGCAACCAGGTTTCATTGACTGCTTCGGTGTGGAACCACATTATGACGGAATCCAAACCACAAAAAACCCAAGATCTGGCCAACAAGTACGCGAAAATTGCGAAATTACGAGCCAGATGATTGCAAATACCAGAACTAACCCAGACGTAAGCTGCGTTATCCTCTAATATACTATACGGAACCAGCTTCTATTGACTGTTTCAGTGTGGCACCACATCACTACGTGATACAAACCAGAAAAAGGCCAGGATCTGGCCAACAAGTATGCGGAAAATGCGAAAGTACGAGCCAGATGAGGGCAAATCCCAGACCTAACCGAGATATAACCGGCGTTATTCTCTAAAATATTAATCGAAACCAGGTTTAATTAACTGTTTCGGTGTGGAACCTCATTACTACGGGATCCGAACCAGAAAAAACCCAGGATCTGGCCAACAAGTATGCGAAAAACGCGAAAGTATGAGCCAGATGATTGCAAATACCAGAACTAATCCAGACGTAACCTGCGTTATCCTCTAAAATACTATTCGGAACCAGCTTCTATTGACTGTTTCAGTGTGGTACCACACCACTACGTGATACAAACCAGAAAAAGGCCAAGATCTGGCCAACAAGTATGCGGAAAATGCGAAAGTACCAGCCAGATTAGGACAAATCCCAGACCTAACCGAGATATAACCGGCGTTGTTCTCTAAAATATTTATCGCAACCAGGTTTAATTGACTGCTTCGGTGTGGAACCACATTACGACGGGATACAAACCACAAAAAACCCAAGATCTGGCCAACAAGTACGCGAAAATTGCGAAAGTACGAGCCAGAAGAAGGCAAATACAAGAACTAACCCAGACATAACCAGCGTTATACTCTAAAATATTAATCGCACCCAGGTTTAATTGACTGTTTCGGTGTGGTACCGCATTACTACGTGATCCAAACCAGAAGAAGCCCAGGATCTTGCCAACAAGTAGGCGAAAAATGCGAAGGTACGAGCCAGATGAGGGCAAATCCCAGACCTAACCGAGACATAACCGGCGTTGTTCTCTAAAATATTAATCGAAACCAGGCTTAATTGACTGTTTCGGTGTGGAACGTCATTATTACGGGATCCGAACCAGAAGAAACCCTGTATCTGGCCAAGAAGTATGCGAAGAACGCGAAAGTATGAGCCAGATGATTGGAAATCCCAGATCTAACCGAGACATAACCGGCGTTATCCTCTAAAATATTAATCGCAACCAGGTTTAATTGAGTTTTTCGGTGTGGTACCGCATTACTACGTGATCCAAACCAGAAAAAGCCCAGGATCTGGCCAACAAGTATGCGAGAAATGCGAAAGTACGAGCCAGATAAGGGCAATTCCCAGACCTAACCCAGGCATAACCGGCGTTATCCTCTAAAATATTAATCGCAACCACGTTTAATTGACTGTTTCGGTCTGGTACCACATTACTACGTGGTCCAAGCCAGGAAAAGGCCCGGATCTGGCCAACAAGTTTGCGAGAAACGCGAAAGTATGCGCCAGAGGATTGCATATCCCAGACCTAACCGAGATATAACCGGCGTTGTTCTCTAAAATATTAATCGAAACCAGGTTTAATTGACTGTTTCGGTGTGGAACGTCAGTATTACGGGATCCAAACCCGAAAAAACCCTGTATCTGGCCAAGAAGTATGCGAAGAACGCGAAAGTATGAGCCAGATGATTGCAAATCCCAGACCTAACCGAGACATAACCGGCGTTATCCTCTAAAATATTAATCGCAACCAGCTTCTATTGACTGTTTCAGTGTGGTACCACATCACTACGTGATACAAACCAGAAAAAGGCCAGGATCTGGCCAACAAGTATGCGGAAAATGCGAAGGTACGAGCCAGATGAGGGCAAATCCCAGACCTAACCGAGACATAACCGGCGTTATCCTCCAAAATATTAACCGCTACCAGGTTTAATTGACTGTTACGGTGTGGTTCCGCATTACTACATGATCCAAACCAGAAAAAGCCCAAGATTTGGCCAACAAGTATGCGAAAAATGCGAAAGTACGAGCCAGATGATTGCAAATGCCAGAACTAACCCAAACATAACCAGCGTTATCCTCCAAAATATTCATCGCAACCAGGTTTCATGGACTGCTTCGGTGTGGAACCACATTATGACGGAATCCAAACCACAAAAAACCCAAGATATGGCCAACAAGTACGCGAAAATTGCGAAATTACGAGCCAGATGATTGCAAATACCAGAACTAACCCAGACGTAACCTGCGTTATCCTCTAAAACACTATTCGGAACCAGCTTCTATTGACTGTTTCAGTGTGGTACCACATCACTACGTGATACAAACCAGAAAAAGGCCAGGATCTTGCCAAAAGGGAAGCGAAGTATGCGAAAGTACGAGCCAGATGAGGGCAAATCCCAGACCTAACCGAGATATAACCGGCGTTATTCTCTAAAATATTAATTGCAACCAGCTTCTATTGACTGTTTCAGTGTGGTACCACATCACTACGTGATACAAACCGGAAAAAGGCCAGGATCTGGCCAACAAGTATGCGGAAAATGCGAAAGTACCAGCCAGATTAGGGCAAATCCCAGACCTAACCGAGATATAACCGGCGTTGTTCTCTAAAATATTCATCGCAACCAGGTTTAATTAAGTGTTTCGGTGTGGAACCTCATTACTACGGGATCCAAACCAGAAAAAACCCTGTATCTGGCCAAGAAGTATGCGAAGAACGCGAAAGTACGAGCCAGATGATTGCAAATGCCAGAACTAACCCAAACATAACCAGCGTTATCCTCCAAAATATTCATCGCAACCAGGTTTCATTGACTGCTTCGGTGTGGAACCACATTATGACGGAATCCAAACCACAAAAAACCCAAGATCTGGCCAACAAGTACGCGAAAATTGCGAAATTACGAGCCAGATGATAGCAAATACCAGAACTAACCCAGACGTAAGCTGCGTTATCCTCTAATATACTATACGGAACCAGCTTCTATTGACTGTTTCAGTGTGGTACCACATCACTACGTGATACAAACCAGAAAAAGGCCAGGATCTGGCCAACAAGTATGCGGAAAATGCGAAAGTACCAGCCAGATTAGGGCAAATCGTAGACCTAACCGAGATATAACCGGCGTTGTTCTCTAAAATATTAATCGAAACCAGGTTTAATTGACTGTTTCGGTGTGGAACGTCATTATTACGGGATCCAAACCAGAAAAAACCCTGCATCTGGCCAAGAAGTATGCGAAGAACGCGAAAGTATGAGCCAGATGATTGCAAATCCCAGACCTAACCGAGACATAACCGGCGTTATCCTCTAAAATATTAATCGCAACCAGGTTTAATTGACTTTTTCGGTGTGGTACCGCATTACTACGTGATCCAAACCAGAAAAAGCCCAGGATCTGGCCAACAAGTGTGCGAGAAATGCGAAAGTACGAGCCAGATGAGGGCAAATCCCAGACCTAACCCAGGCATAACCGGCGTTATCCTCTAAAATATTAATCGCAACCAGGTTTAATTGACTGTTTCGGTCTGGTACCACATTACTACGTGGTCCAAGCCAGCAAAAGGCCAGGATCTGGCCAACAAGTATGCGGAAAATGCGAAAGTACCAGCCAGATTAGGGCAAATCCCAGACCTAACCGAGATATAACCGGCGTTGTTCTCTAAAATATTAATCGCAACCAGGTTTAATTGACTGTTTCGGTGTGGTACCACATTACTACGTGATCCAAACCAGAAAAAGCCCAGGATCTGGCCAACAAGTATGCGAAAAACGCGAAAGTATGAGCCAGATGATTGCAAATACCAGAACTAACCCAGACGTAACCTGCGTTATCCTCTAAAATACTATTCGGAACCCGCTTCTATTGACTGTTTCGGTGTGGAACGTCATTATTACGGGATCCAAACCAGAAAAAACCCCTGTATCTGGCCAAGAAGTATGCGAAGAACGCGAAAGTATGAGCCAGATGATTGCAAATCCCAGACCTAACCCAGACATAACCGGCGTTATCCTCTAAAATATTAATCGCAACCAGGTTTTATTGACTTTTTCGGTGTGGTACCGCATTACTACGTGATCCAAACCAGAAAAAGCCCAGGATCTGGACAACAAGTATGCGCAAAATGCGAAAATTCGAGCCAGATGAGGGAAAATCCCAGACCTAACCGAGACATAACCGGCGTTATCCTCTAAAATATTAATCGCAACCAGGTTTAATTGACTGTTTCGGTCTGGTACCACATTACTACGTGGTCCAAGCCAGGAAAAGGCCAGGATCTGGCCAACAAGTATGCGAAAAATGCGAAAGTGCGAGCCAGATGAGGGCAAATACCAGACCTAACCCAAACATAACCAGCCTTATCCTCCAAAATATTCTTCGCAACCAGGTTTCATTGACTGCCTCGGTGCGGAACCACATTACGACGGGATACAAACCCGAAAAAGCCCTGGATCTGGCCAACAAGTATACGAGAAAGGCGAAAGTACGAGCCAGATGAGGGCAAATCCCAGACCTAACCCAAACATAACCAGCCTTATCCTCCAAAATATTCTTCGCAACCAGGTTTCATTGACTGCTTCGGTGCGGTACCACATTACGACGGGATACAAACCCGAAAAAGCCCTGGATCTGGCCAACAAGTATACGAGCAATGCGAAAGTACGAGCGAGATGAGGGCAAATCCCAGACCTAAGCCAGACATAACCGGCGTTATCCTCTAAAATATTAATCGCATCCAGGTTTAATTGACAGTTTCGGTGTGGTACCGCATTACTACGTGATCCAAACCAGAAAAAGCCCAGGATCTTGACAACGAGTAGACGAAAAATGCAAAGGTACGAGCCAGATGAGGGCAAATACCAGGACTAACCCAGACATAACCGGCGATATCCTCTAAAATATTAATCGCAACCAGGTTTAATTGACTGTTTCGGTGTGGTACCGCATTACTACGTGATCCGAACCAGAAAAAGCCCAGGATCTTGCCAACAAGTAGGCGAAAAATGCGAAGGTACGAGCCAGATGTGGGCAAATCCCAGAGCAAACCCAGACATAACCGGCGTTATCCTCTAAAATATTAATCGGAACCAGGTTTCGTTGTCTGTTACGGTGTGGTACCGCATTACTACGTGATCCAAACCAGAAAAAGCCCAGGATCTTGACAACAAGTAGGCGAAAAATGCGAAGCTACGAGCCAGATGATTGCAAATACCAGAACTAACCCAGCCATAACCAGCGTTATCCTCTAAGATACTAATCCGAACCAGCTTTTATTGACGGTGTCAGTGTGGTACCACATTACTACGTGATACAGACCAGAAAAAGGCCAGGATCTAGCTATCAAGTATGCGATAGATGCGAAAGTGCAAGCCTGATGGGGGCAAATACCAGAACTAACCCAGACATAACCGGCGTTATCCTCTAAAATATTAATCGCAACCAGGTTTAATTGACTGTCCGGTGTGGCACCGCATTAATACGTGATCCGAACTAGAAAAAGCCCAGAATCTTGCCAACAAGTAGGCGAAAAATGCGAAGGTACGAGCCAGATGAGGGCAAATCCCAGACCTAACCGAGACATAACCGGCGTTATCCTCTAAAATATTAATCGCAACCAGGTTTAATTGACTGTTTCGGTGTGGTTCCGCATTACTACGTGATCCGAACCAGAAAAAGCCCAGGATCTGGCCAACAAGTATGCGAAAAATGCGAAAGTAGGAGCCATATGATTGCAAATACCAGACCTAACCCAAACATAACCAGCGTTATCCTCCAGAAATATTCATCGCAACCAGGTTTCATTGACTGCTTCGGTGCGGAACCACATTACGACGGGATACAAACCCGACAAAGCCCTGGATCTGGCCAACAAGTATACGAGCAATGCGAAAGTACGAGCCAGATGAGAGCAAATCCCAGACCTAACCCAAACATAACCGGCGTTATCCTCTAAAATAGTCATCGCAACGAGCTTCTATTGACTGTTTCAGTGTGGTGCCACATTACTACGTGATCCAAACCAGGAAAAGCCCAGGATCTGGCCAACAAGTATGCGAAAAATGCGAAAGTAGGAGCCAGATGAGGGCAAATCCCAGACCTAACCGAGACATAACCGGCGTTATCCTCTAAAATATTTATCGCAACCAGGTTTAATTGACTGTTTCGGTGTGGCACCGCATTACTACGTGATCCAAACCAGAAAAAGGCCACGATCTAGCCATCAAGTATGCGATAGATGCGAAAGTGCGAGCCAGATGAGGGCAAATACCAGAACTAACCCAGACATAACCGGCGATATCCTCTAAAATATTAATCGGAACCAGGTTTAGTTGAATGTTTCAGTGTGGTACCTAATTACTACGTGGTCCATGCCAGAAAAAGGCCAGGATCTGGCCAACAAGTATGCGAGAAATGCGAAAGTACGAGCCAGATGAGGGCAAATCCCAGACCTAACCGAGACATAACCGGCGTTATCCTTTAAAATATTAATCGCAACCAGGTTTAATTGACTGTTTCGGTGTGGTGCCGCATTACTACGTGATCCGAACCAGAAAAAGCCCAGGATCTTGACAACAAGTAGGCGAAAAATGCAAAGGTACGAGCCAGATGAGGGCAAATCCCAGACCTAACCGAGACATAACCGGCGTTATCCTCCAAAATATTAATCGCAATCAGGTTTAATTGACTGTTACGGTGCGGTGCCGCATTACTACGTGATCCAAACCAGAAAAAGCCCAGGATATTGCCAACAAGTAGGCGAAAAATGCGAAGGTACGAGCCAGATGAGGGCAAATCCCAGACCTGACCGAGACATAACCGGCGATATCCTCCAAAATATTAATCGCAATCAGGTTTAATTGACTGTTACGGTGCGGTGCCGCATTACTACGTGATCCAAACCAGAAAAAGCCCAGGATATTGCCAACAAGTAGGCGAAAAATGCGAAGGTACGAGCCAGATGAGGGCAAATCCCAGACCTGACCGAGACATAACCGGCGATATCCTCCAAAATATTAATCGCAATCCGGTTTAATTGACTGTTACGGTGCGGTGCCGCATTACTACGTGATCCAAACCAGAAAAAGCCCAGGATATTGCCAACAAGTAGGCGAAAAATGCGAAGGTACGAGCCAGATGAGGGCAAATCCCAGACCTGACCGAGTCATAACCGGCGTTATCGTCTAAAATATTAATCGCAACCAGGTTTAATTGACTGTTTCGGTGTGCTACCGCATTACTACGTGATCCAAACCAGGAAAAGACCAGGATCTAGCTATCAAGTATGCGATAGATGCGAAAGTGCGAGCCAGATGAGGGCAAATACCAGGACTAACCCAGACATAACCGGCGTTATCCTCTAAAATATTAATCGGAACCAGGTTTAGTTGAATGTTTCAGTGTAGTACCTAATTACTACGTGGTCCAAGCCAGAAGAAGGCCAGGATCTGGCCAACAAGTATGCGAAAAATGCGAAAGTACGAGACAGATGAGGGCAAATCCCAGACCTAACCGAGACATAACCGGCGTTATCCTCTAAAATATTAATCGCAACCAGGTTTAATTCACTGTTTCGGTGTGGTACCGCATTACTACGTGATCCGAACCAGAAAAAGCCCAGGATCTTGCCAACAAGTAGGCGAAAAATGCGAAGGTACGAGCCGGATAAGGCAAATCCCAGACCTAACCGAGACATAACCGGCGTTATCCTCCAATATATTAGTCGCAACCATGTTTAATTGACTGTTTCGCTGAGGTACCGCATTACTATGTGATCCAAACCAGAAAAAGGCCAGGATCTAGCTATCAAGTATGCGATAGATGCGAAAGTGCAAGCCTGATGGGGGCAAATCCCAGACCTAACCGAGACATAACCGGCGTTATCCTCCAAAATATTCATCGCAACCAGGTTTCATTGACTGCTTCGGTGCGGAACCACATTACGACGGGATACAATCCCGAAAAAGCCCTGGATCTGGCCAACAAGTATACGAGCAATGCGAAAGTACGAGCCAGATCAGGGCAAATCCCAGACCTAACCGAGACATAACCGGCGTTATCCTCTAAAACATTAATCGCAACCAGGTGTAATTGACTGTTTCGGTGTGGTACCGCATTACTACGTGATCCAAACCAGAAAAAGGCCAGGAACTAGCCATCAAGTACGCGATAGATGCGAAAGTGCGAGCCAGATGAGGGCAAATACCAGAGCAAACCCAGACATAACCGGCGTTATCCTCTAAAATATTAATCGGAACCAGGTTTCGTTGTCTGTTACGGTGTGGTACCGCATTACTACGTGATCCAAACCAGAAAAAGCCCAGGATCTTGACAACAAGTAGGCGAAAAATGCGAAGCTACGAGCCAGATGATTGCAAATACCAGAACTAACCCAGCCATAACCAGCGTTATCCTCTAAGATACTAATCCGAACCAGCTTTTATTGACGGTGTCAGTGTGGTACCACATTACTACGTGATACAGACCAGAAAAAGGCCAGGATCTAGCCACCAAGTATGCGATAGATGCGAATGTGCGAGCCAGATGAGGGCAAATACCAGAACGAACCCAGACATAGCCGGCGTTATCCTCTAAAATATTAATCGGAACCAGGTTTATTTGACTGTTTCAGTGTCGTACCACATTACTACGTGGTCCAAGCCAGAAAAAGGCCAGGATCTAGCCACCAAGTATGCGATAGATGCGAATGTGCGAGCCAGATGAGGGCAAATACCAGAACGAACCCAGACATAGCCGGCGTTATCCTCTAAAATATTAATCGGAACCAGGTTTATTTGACTGTTTCAGTGTCGTACCACATTACTACGTGGTCCAAGCCAGAAAATGGCCAGGATCTGGCCAACAAGTATGCGAAAAATGCGAAAGTACGAGCCAGATGAGGGCAAATCCCAGACTTAACCGAGACATAACCGGCGTTATCCTCTAAAATATTAATCGCAACCAGGTTTTATTGACAGTTTCGGTGTGGTACCGCATTACTACGTGATCCAAACCAGAAAAAGGCCACGATCTAGCCATCAAGTATGCGATAGATGCGAAAGTGCGAGCCAGATGAGGGCAAATACCAGAACTAACCCAGACATAACCGGCGATATCCTCTAAAATATTAATCGGAACCAGGTTTAGTTGAATGTTTCAGTGTGGTACCTAATTACTACGTGGTCCATGCCAGAAAAAGGCCAGGATCTGGCCAACAAGTATGCGAGAAATGCGAAAGTACGAGCCAGATGAGGGCAAATCCCAGACCTAACCGAGACATAACCGGCGTTATCCTTTAAAATATTAATCGCAACCAGGTTTAATTGACTGTTTCGGTGTGGTGCCGCATCACTACGTGATCCGAACCAGAAAAAGCCCAGGATCTTGACAACAAGTGGGCGAAAAATGCAAAGGTACGAGCCAGATGAGGGCAAATCCCAGACCTAACCGAGACATAACCGGCGTTATCCTCCAAAATATTAATCGCAACCAGGTTTAATTGACTGTTTCGGTGTGGCACCGCATTAATACGTGATCCGAACCAGAAAAAGCCCAGAATCTTGCCAACAAGTAGGCGAAAAATGCGAAGGTACGAGTCAGATGAGGGCAAATCCCAGACCTGACCGAGACATAACCGGCGTTATCCTCCAATATATTAGTCGCAACCAGGTTTAATTGACTGTTTCGGTGAGGTACCGCATTACTACGTGATCCAAATCAGAAAAAGGCCAGGATCTAGCTATCAAGTATGCGATAGATGCGAAAGTGCAAGCCTGATGGGGGCAAATACCAGAACTAACCCAGACATAACCGGCGTTATCCTCTAAAATATTAATCGCAACCAGGTTTAATTGACTGTCCGGTGTGGCACCGCATTAATACGTGATCCGAACCAGAAAAAGCCCAGAATCTTGCCAACAAGTAGGCGAAAAATGCGAAGGTACGAGCCAGATGAGGGCAAATCCCAGACCTAACCGAGACATAACCGGCGTTATCCTCTAAAATATTAATCGCAACCAGGTTTAATTGACTGTTTCGGTGTGGTTCCGCATTACTACGTGATCCGAACCAGAAAAAGCCCAGGATCTGGCCAACAAGTATGCGAAAAATGCGAAAGTAGGAGCCATATGATTGCAAATACCAGACCTAACCCAAACATAACCAGCGTTATCCTCCAGAAATATTCATCGCAACCAGGTTTCATTGACTGCTTCGGTGCGGAACCACATTACGACGGGATACAAACCCGACAAAGCCCTGGATCTGGCCAACAAGTATACGAGCAATGCGAAAGTACGAGCCAGATGAGAGCAAATCCCAGACCTAACCCAAACATAACCGGCGTTATCCTCTAAAATAGTCATCGCAACGAGCTTCTATTGACTGTTTCAGTGTGGTGCCACATTACTACGTGATCCAAACCAGGAAAAGCCCAGGATCTGGCCAACAAGTATGCGAAAAATGCGAAAGTAGGAGCCAGATGAGGGCAAATCCCAGACCTAACCGAGACATAACCGGCGTTATCCTCTAAAATATTTATCGCAACCAGGTTTAATTGACTGTTTCGGTGTGGCACCGCATTACTACGTGATCCAAACCAGAAAAAGGCCACGATCTAGCCATCAAGTATGCGATAGATGCGAAAGTGCGAGCCAGATGAGGGCAAATACCAGAACTAACCCAGACATAACCGGCGATATCCTCTAAAATATTAATCGGAACCAGGTTTAGTTGAATGTTTCAGTGTGGTACCTAATTACTACGTGGTCCATGCCAGAAAAAGGCCAGGATCTGGCCAACAAGTATGCGAGAAATGCGAAAGTACGAGCCAGATGAGGGCAAATCCCAGACCTAACCGAGACATAACCGGCGTTATCCTTTAAAATATTAATCGCAACCAGGTTTAATTGACTGTTTCGGTGTGGTGCCGCATTACTACGTGATCCGAACCAGAAAAAGCCCAGGATCTTGACAACAAGTAGGCGAAAAATGCAAAGGTACGAGCCAGATGAGGGCAAATCCCAGACCTAACCGAGACATAACCGGCGTTATCCTCCAAAATATTAATCGCAATCAGGTTTAATTGACTGTTACGGTGCGGTGCCGCATTACTACGTGATCCAAACCAGAAAAAGCCCAGGATATTGCCAACAAGTAGGCGAAAAATGCGAAGGTACGAGCCAGATGAGGGCAAATCCCAGACCTGACCGAGACATAACCGGCAATATCCTCCAAAATATTAATCGCAATCAGGTTTAATTGACTGTTACGGTGCGGTGCCGCATTACTACGTGATCCAAACCAGAAAAAGCCCAGGATATTGCCAACAAGTAGGCGAAAAATGCGAAGGTACGAGCCAGATGAGGGCAAATCCCAGACCTGACCGAGTCATAACCGGCGTTATCGTCTAAAATATTAATCGCAACCAGGTTTAATTGACTGTTTCGGTGTGCTACCGCATTACTACGTGATCCAAACCAGGAAAAGACCAGGATCTAGCTATCAAGTATGCGATAGATGCGAAAGTGCGAGCCAGATGAGGGCAAATACCAGGACTAACCCAGACATAACCGGCGTTATCCTCTAAAATATTAATCGGAACCAGGTTTAGTTGAATGTTTCAGTGTAGTACCTAATTACTACGTGGTCCAAGCCAGAAGAAGGCCAGGATCTGGCCAACAAGTATGCGAAAAATGCGAAAGTACGAGACAGATGAGGGCAAATCCCAGACCTAACCGAGACATAACCGGCGTTATCCTCTAAAATATTAATCGCAACCAGGTTTAATTCACTGTTTCGGTGTGGTACCGCATTACTACGTGATCCGAACCAGAAAAAGCCCAGGATCTTGCCAACAAGTAGGCGAAAAATGCGAAGGTACGAGCCGGATAAGGCAAATCCCAGACCTAACCGAGACATAACCGGCGTTATCCTCCAATATATTAGTCGCAACCATGTTTAATTGACTGTTTCGGTGAGGTACCGCATTACTATGTGATCCAAACCAGAAAAAGGCCAGGATCTAGCTATCAAGTATGCGATAGATGCGAAAGTGCAAGCCTGATGGGGGCAAATCCCAGACCTAACCGAGACATAACCGGCGTTATCCTCCAAAATATTCATCGCAACCAGGTTTCATTGACTGCTTCGGTGCGGAACCACATTACGACGGGATACAATCCCGAAAAAGCCCTGGATCTGGCCAACAAGTATACGAGCAATGCGAAAGTACGAGCCAGATCAGGGCAAATCCCAGACCTAACCGAGACATAACCGGCGTTATCCTCTAAAACATTAATCGCAACCAGGTGTAATTGACTGTTTCGGTGTGGTACCGCATTACTACGTGATCCAAACCAGAAAAAGGCCAGGAACTAGCCATCAAGTACGCGATAGATGCGAAAGTGCGAGCCAGATGAGGGCAAATACCAGAGCAAACCCAGACATAACCGGCGTTATCCTCTAAAATATTAATCGGAACCAGGTTTCGTTGTCTGTTACGGTGTGGTACCGCATTACTACGTGATCCAAACCAGAAAAAGCCCAGGATCTTGACAACAAGTAGGCGAAAAATGCGAAGCTACGAGCCAGATGATTGCAAATACCAGAACTAACCCAGCCATAACCAGCGTTATCCTCTAAGATACTAATCCGAACCAGCTTTTATTGACGGTGTCAGTGTGGTACCACATTACTACGTGATACAGACCAGAAAAAGGCCAGGATCTAGCCACCAAGTATGCGATAGATGCGAATGTGCGAGCCAGATGAGGGCAAATACCAGAACGAACCCAGACATAGCCGGCGTTATCCTCTAAAATATTAATCGGAACCAGGTTTATTTGACTGTTTCAGTGTCGTACCACATTACTACGTGGTCCAAGCCAGAAAAAGGCCAGGATCTAGCCACCAAGTATGCGATAGATGCGAATGTGCGAGCCAGATGAGGGCAAATACCAGAACGAACCCAGACATAGCCGGCGTTATCCTCTAAAATATTAATCGGAACCAGGTTTATTTGACTGTTTCAGTGTCGTACCACATTACTACGTGGTCCAAGCCAGAAAATGGCCAGGATCTGGCCAACAAGTATGCGAAAAATGCGAAAGTACGAGCCAGATGAGGGCAAATCCCAGACTTAACCGAGACATAACCGGCGTTATCCTCTAAAATATTAATCGCAACCAGGTTTTATTGACAGTTTCGGTGTGGTACCGCATTACTACGTGATCCAAACCAGAAAAAGGCCACGATCTAGCCATCAAGTATGCGATAGATGCGAAAGTGCGAGCCAGATGAGGGCAAATACCAGAACTAACCCAGACATAACCGGCGATATCCTCTAAAATATTAATCGGAACCAGGTTTAGTTGAATGTTTCAGTGTGGTTCCTAATTACTACGTGGTCCATGCCAGAAAAAGGCCAGGATCTGGCCAACAAGTATGCGAGAAATGCGAAAGTACGAGCCAGATGAGGGCAAATCCCAGACCTAACCGAGACATAACCGGCGTTATCCTTTAAAATATTAATCGCAACCAGGTTTAATTGACTGTTTCGGTGTGGTGCCGCATCACTACGTGATCCGAACCAGAAAAAGCCCAGGATCTTGACAACAAGTGGGCGAAAAATGCAAAGGTACGAGCCAGATGAGGGCAAATCCCAGACCTAACCGAGACATAACCGGCGTTATCCTCCAAAATATTAATCGCAATCAGGTTTAATTGACTGTTACGGTGCGGTGCCGCATTACTACGTGATCCAAACCAGAAAAGGCCCAGGATATTGCCATCAAGTATGCGATAGATGCGAAAGTGCGAGCCAGATGAGGGCAAATACCAGAGCAAACCCAGACATAACCGGCGTTATCCTCTAAAATATTAATCGGAAACAGGTTTCGTTGTCTGTTACGGTGTGGTACCGCATTACTACGTGATCCAAACCAGAAAAAGCCCAGGATCTTGACAACAAGTAGGCGAAAAATGCGAAGCTACGAGCCAGATGATTGCAAATACCAGAACTAACCCAGCCATAACCAGCGTTATCCTCTAAGATACTAATCCGAACCAGCTTTTATTGACGGTGTCAGTGTGGTACCACGTTACTACGTGATACAGACCAGAAAAAGGCCAGGATCTAGCCACCAAGTATGCGATAGATGCGAAAGTGCGAGCCAGATGAGGGCAAATACCAGAACTAACCCAGACATAGCCGGCGTTATCCTCTAAAATATTAATCGGAACCAGGTTTATTTGACTGTTTCAGTGTCGTACCACATTACTACGTGGTCCAAGCCAGAAAAAGGCCAGGATCTGGCCAGCAAGTATGCGAAAAATGCGAAAGTACGAACCAGATGAGGGCAAATACCAGATCTATCCCAGACATAACCGGCGTTACCCTCTAAAATATTAATCGGAACCAGGTTTAGTTGAATGTTTCAGTGCGGTACCTAATTACTGCGTGGTCCAAGCCAGAAAAAGGCCAGGATCTGGCCAACAAGTATGCGAAAAATGCGAAAGTACGAGCCAGATGAGGGCAAATCCCAGACTTAACCGAGACATAACCGGCGTTATCCTCCAAAATATTAATCGCAATCAGGTTTAATTGACTGTTACGGTGCGGTGCCGCATTACTACGTGATCCAAACCAGAAAAAGCCCAGGATCTTGACAACAAGTAGGCGAAAAATGCGAAGCTACGAGCCAGATGATTGCAAATACCAGAACTAACCCAGCCATAACCAGCGTTATCCTCTAAGATACTAATCCGAACCAGCTTTTATTGACGGTGTCAGTGTGGTACCACATTACTACGTGATACAGACCAGAAAAAGGCCAGGATCTGGCCAGCAAGTATGCGAAAAATGCGAAAGTACGAGCCAGATGAGGGCAAATACCAGACCTATCCCAGACATAGCCGGCGTTATCCTCTAAAATATTAATCGGAACCAGGTTTATTTGACTGTTTCAGTGTCGTACCACATTACTACGTGGTCCAAACCAGCAAAAGGCCAGGATCTGGCCAACAAGTATGCGAAAAATGCGAAAGTGCGAGCCAGATGAGGGCAAATCCCAGACCTAACCGAGACATAACCGGCGTTATCCTGTAAAATATTAATCGCAACCAGGTTTAATTGACTGTTTCGGTGTGGTACCGCATTACTACGTGATCCAAACCAGAAAAAGGCCAGGATCTAGCCACCAAGTATGCGATAGATGCGAACGTGCGAGCCAGATGAGGGCAAATACCAGAACTAACCCAGACATGACCGGCGTTATCCTCAAAAATATTAATCGGAACCAGGTTTAGTTGAATGTTTCAGTGTGGTACCAAATTACTACGTGGTCCAAGCCAGAAAAAGGCCAGGATCTGGCCAGCAAGTACGCGAAAAATGCGAAAGTACGAGCCAGATGAGGGCAAATCCCAGACCTAACCGAGACATAACCGGCGTTATCCTCCAGAATATTAATCGCAACCAGGTTTAATTGACTGTTACGGTGTGGTACCGCATTACTACGTTATCCAAACCAGAAAAAGCCCAGGATCTTGACAACAAGTAGGCGAAAAATGCGAAGGTACGAGCCAGATGATTGCAAATACCAGAACAAACCCAGCCATAACCAGCGTTATCCTCTAAGATACTAATCGGAACCAGCTTTTATTGACGGTTTCAGTGTGGTACCACATTACTACGTGATACAGACCAGAAAAAGGCCAGGATCTGGCCAGCAAGTATGCGAAAAATGCGAAAGTGCGAGCCAGATGAGGGCAAATCCCAGACCTAACCGAGACATAACCGGCGTTATCCTCTAAAATATTAATCGCAACCAGGTTTAATTGACTGTTTCGGTGTGGTGCCGCATTACTACGTGATCCAAACCAGAAAAAGGCCAGGATATAGCCATCAAGTATGCGATAGATGCGAAAGTGCGAGCCAGATGAGGGCAAATACCAGAACTAACCCAGACATAACCGGCGTTATCCTCTAAAATATTAATCGGAACCAGGTTTAGTTGAATGTTTCAGTGTGGTACCTAATTACTACGTGGTCCAAGCCAGAAAAAGGCCAGGATCTGGCCAACAAGTATGCGAAAAATGCGAAAGTACGAGCCAGATGAGGGCAAATCCCAGACCTAACCGAGACATAACCGGCGTTATCCTCTAAAATATTTATCGCAACCAGGTTTAATTGACTGTTTCAGTGTGGTACCGCATTACTACGTGATCCTAACCAGAAAAAGCCCAGGATCTTGACAACAAGTAGGCGAAAAATGCGAAAGTGCGAGCCAGATGAGGGCAAATCCCAGACCTAACCGAGACATAACCGGCGTTATCCTCTAAAAGATTAATCGCAACCAGGTTTAATTGACTGTTTCGGTGTGGTACCGCATTACTACGTGATCCAAACCAGAAAAGGGCCAGGATCTAGCCATCAACTATGCGGTAGATGCGAAACTGCGAGCCTGATGAGGGCAAATCCCAGACCTAACCGAGACATAACCGGCGTTATCCTCTAAAATATTAATCGCAACCAGGTTTAATTGACTGTTTCGGTGTGGTACCGCATTACTACGTGATCCAAGCCAGAAAAAGGCCAGGATCTGGCCAACAAGTATGCGAAAAATGCGAAAGTAGGAGCCAGATCAGGGCAAATCCCAGACCTAACCGAGACATAACCGGCGTTATCCTCTAAAA
Source organism: Colletes latitarsis (assembly GCF_051014445.1). Taxonomy (NCBI): domain Eukaryota; kingdom Metazoa; phylum Arthropoda; class Insecta; order Hymenoptera; family Colletidae; genus Colletes; species Colletes latitarsis. The sequence goes on along the minus strand of NC_135134.1, from coordinate 2,144,150 downwards.
TATTAATCGCAACCAGGTTTAATTGACTGTTTCGGTGTGGTACCGCATTACTACGAGATCCAAACCAGAAAAAGGCCCGGATCTAGCCATCAAGTATGCGATAGATGCGAAAGTGCGAGCCAGATGAGGGCAAATACCAGAACTAACCCAGACATAACCGGCGTTATCCTCTAAAATATTAATCGGAACCAGGTTTAGTTGAATGTTTCAGTGTGGTACCTAATTACTACGTGGTCCAAGCGAGAAAAAGGCCAGGATCTGGCCAACAAGTATGAGAAAAATGCGAAAGTACGAGCCAGATGAGGGCAAATCCCAGACCTAACCGAGACATAACCGGCGTTATCCTCTAAAATATTAATCGCAACCAGGTTTATTTGACTGTTTCAGTGTGGTACCACATTACTACGTGGTCCAAGCCAGAAAAAGGCCAGGATCTGGCCAACAAGTATGCGAAAAATGCGAAGGTACGAGCCAGATGACGGCAAATCCCAGACCTAACCGAGATATAACCAGCGTTATTCTCTAAAATATTAATCGAAACCAGGTTTAATTGACTGTTTCGGTGTGGAACGTCATTATTACGGGATCCAAACCAGAAAAAACCCTGTATCTGGCCAAGAAGTATGCGAAAAACGCGAAAGTATGAGCCAGATGATTGGATATCCCAGACCTAACCGAGACATAACCGGCGTTATCCTCTAAAATATTAATCGCACCCGGGTTTAATTGACTGTTTCGGTGTGGTACCGCATTACTACGTGATCCAAACCAGAAAAACGCCACGATCTGGCCAACAAGTATGCGAAAAATGCGAAAGTAGGACCCAGATGATTGCAAATACCAGACCTAACCCAAACATAACCAGGCTTATCCTCCAAAATATTCTTCGCAACCAGGTTTCATTGACTGCTTCGGTGCGGAACCACATTACGACGGGATACAAACCCGAAAAAGCCCTGGATCTGGCCAACAAGTATACGAGAAAGGCGAAAGTACGAGCCAGATGAGGGCAAATCCCAGACCTAACCCAAACATAACCAGCCTTATCCTCCAAAATATTCTTCGCAACCAGGTTTCATTGACTGCTTCGGTGCGGAACCACATTACTACGGGATACAAACCCGAAAAAGCCCTGGATCTGGCCAACAAGTATACGAGAAAGGCGAAAGTACGAGCCAGATGAGGGCAAATCCCAGACCTAACCGAGACATAACCGGCGTTATCCTCCAAAATATTAATCGCAACCAGGTTTAATTGACTGTTTCGGTGTGGTACCGCATTAATACGTGATCCGAACCAGAAAAAGCCCAGAATCTTGCCAACAAGTAGGCGAAAAATGCGAAGGTACGAACCAGATGAGGGCAAATCCCAGACCTGACCGAGACATAACCGGCGTTATCCTCTAAAATATTAATCGCAACCAGGTTTAATTGACTGTTTCGGTGTGGTACCGCATTACTACGTGATCCAAACCTGGAAAAGGCCAGGATCTAGCTATCAAGTATGCGATAGATGCGAAAGTGCGAGCCAGATCAGGGCAAATACCAGGACTAACCCAGACGTAACCGGCGTTATTCTCTAAAATATTAATCGGAACCAGGTTTAGTTGAATGTTTCAGTGTGGTACCTAATTACTACGTGGTCCAAGCCAGAAACAGGCCAGGATCTGGCCAACAAGTATGCGAAAAATGCGAAAGTAGGAGCCAGATCAGGGCAAATCCCAGACCTAACCCAGACATAACCGGCGTTATCCTCTAAAATATTAATCGCAACCAGGTTTAATTGACTGTTTCGGTGTGGTACCGCATTACTACGTGATCCAAACCAGAAAAAGGCCAGGATCTAGCCATCAAGTATGCGATAGATGCGAAAGTGCGAGCCAGATGAGGGCAAATACCAGAGCTAACCCAGACATAACCGGCGTTATCCTCTAAAATATTAATCGGAACCAGGTTTAGTTGTCTGTTACGGTGTGGTACCGCATTACTACGTGATCCAGACCAGAAAAAGCCCAGGATCTTGACAAGAAGTAGGCGAAAAATGCGAAGGTACGAGCCAGATGATTGCAAATACCAGAACTAACCCAGACATAACCAGCGTTATCCTCTAAGATACTAATCCGAACCAGCTTTTATTGACGGTGTCAGTGTGGTACCACATTACTACGTGATACAGACCAGAAAAAGGCCAGGATCTGGCCAGCAAGTATGCGAAAAATGCGAAAGTACGCGCCAGATGAGGGCAAATACCAGACCTATCCCAGACATAGCCGGCGTTATCCTCTAAAATATTAATCGGAACCAGGTTTATTTGACTGTTTCAGTGTCGTACCACATTACTACGTGGTCCAAGCCAGAAAAAGGCCAGGATCTGGCCAACAAGTATGCGAAAAATGCGAAAGTGCGAGCCAGATGAGGGCAAATACCAGAGCAAACCCAGACATAACCGGCGTTATCCTCTAAAATATTAATCGGAACCAGGTTTCGTTGTCCGTCACGGTGTGGTACCGCAATACTACGTGATCCAAACCAGAAAAAGCCCAGGATCTTGACAACAAGTAGGCGAAAAATGCGAAGCTACGAGCCAGATGATTGCAAATACCAGAACTAACCGTGCCATAACCAGCGTTATCCTCTAAGATACTAATCCGAACCAGCTTTTATTGACGGTGTCAGTGTGGTACCACGTTACTACGTGATACAGACCAGAAAAAGGCCAGGATCTAGCCACCAAGTATGCGATAGATGCGAAAGTGCGAGCCAGATGAGGGCAAATACCAGAACTAACCCAGACATAGCCGGCGTTATCCTCTAAAATATTAATCGGAACCAGGTTTATTTGACTGTTTCAGTGTCGTACCACATTACTACGTGGTCCAAGCCAGAAAAAGGCCAGGATCTGGCCAGCAAGTATGCGAAAATGCGAAAGTACGAGCCAGATGAGGGCAAATACCAGATCTATCCCAGACATAACCGGCGTTACCCTCTAAAATATTAATCGGAACCAGGTTTAGTTGAATGTTTCAGTGCGGTACCTAATTACTGCGTGGTCCAAGCCAGAAAAAGGCCAGGATCTGGCCAACAAGTATGCGAAAAATGCGAAAGTACGAGCCAGATGAGGGCAAATCCCAGACTTAACCGAGACATAACCGGCGTTATCCTCCAAAATATTAATCGCAATCAGGTTTAATTGACTGTTACGGTGCGGTGCCGCATTACTACGTGATCCAAACCAGAGAAAGCCCAGGATCTTGACAACAAGTAGGCGAAAAATGCGAAGCTACGAGCCAGATGATTGCAAATACCAGAACTAACCCAGCCATAACCAGCGTTATCCTCTAAGATACTAATCCGAACCAGCTTTTATTGACGGTGTCAGTGTGGTACCACATTACTACGTGATACAGACCAGAAAAAGGCCAGGATCTGGCCAGCAAGTATGCGAAAAATGCGAAAGTACGAGCCAGATGAGGGCAAATACCAGACCTATCCCAGACATAGCCGGCGTTATCCTCTAAAATATTAATCGGAACCAGGTTTATTTGACTGTTTCAGTGTCGTACCACATTACTACGTGGTCCAAACCAGCAAAAGGCCAGGATCTGGCCAACAAGTATGCGAAAAATGCGAAAGTGCGAGCCAGACGAGGGCAAATCCCAGACCTAACCGAGACATAACCGGCGTTATCCTGTAAAATATTAATCGCAACCAGGTTTAGTTGACTGTTTCGGTGTGGTACCGCATTACTACGTGATCCAAAGCAGAAAAAGGCCAGGATCTAGCCACCAAGTATGCGATAGATGCGAAATTGCGAGCCAGATGAGGGCAAATACCAGAACTAACCCAGACATAACCGGCGTTATCCTCTAAAATATTAATCGGAACCAGGCTTAGTTGAATGTTTCAGTGTGGTACCAAATTACTACGTGGTCCAAGCCAGAAAAAGTCCAGGATCTGGCCAACAAGTATGCGATAGATGCGAAAGTGCGAGCCAGATGAGGGCAAATACCAGAACTAACCCAGACATAACAGGCGTTATCCTCTAAAATATTAATCGGAACCAGGTTTAGTTGAATGTTTCAGTGTGGTACCTAATTACTACGTGGTCCAAACCAGAAAAAGCCCAGGATCTTGACAACAAGTAGGCGAAAAATGCGAAGCTACGAGCCAGATGATTGCAAATACCAGAACTAACCCAGCCATAACCAGCGTTATCCTCTAAGATACTAATCGGAACCAGCTTTTATTGACGGTTTCAGTGTGGTACCACATTACTACGTGATACAGACCAGAAAAAGGCCAGGATCTGGCCAGCAAGTATGCGAAAAATGCGAAAGTACGAACCAGATGAGGGCAAATACCAGATCTATCCCAGACATAACCGGCGTTACCCTCTAAAATATTAATCGGAACCAGCTTTTATTGACGGTGTCAGTGTGGTACCACATTACTACGTGATACAGACCAGAAAAAGGCCAGGATCTGGCCAGCAAGTATGCGAAAAATGCGAAAGTACGAGCCAGATGAGGGCAAATACCAGACCTATCCCAGACATAGCCGGCGTTATCCTCTAAAATATTAATCGGAACCAGGTTTATTTGACTGTTTCAGTGTCGTACCACATTACTACGTGGTCCAAGCCAGAAAAAGGCCAGGATCTGGCCAACAAGTATGCGAAAAATGCGAAAGTGCGAGCCAGATGAGGGCAAATCCCAGACCTAACCGAGACATAACCGGCGTTATCCTGTAAAATATTAATCGCAACCAGGTTTAATTGACTGTTTCGGTGTGGTACCGCATTACTACGTGATCCAAACCAGAAAAAGGCCAGGATCTAGCCACCAAGTATGCGATAGATGCGAAAGTGCGAGCCAGATGAGGGCAAATACCAGAGCAAACCCAGACATAACCGGCGTTATCCTCTAAAATATTAATCGGAACCAGGTTTCGTTGTCTGTTACGGTGTGGTACCGCACTACTACGTGATCCAAACCAGAAAAAGCCCAGGATCTTGACAACAAGTAGGCGAAAAATGCGAAGCTACGAGCCAGATGATTGCAAATACCAGAACTAACCCAGCCATAACCAGCGTTATCCTCTAAGATACTAATCCGAACCAGCTTTTATTGACGGTGTCAGTGTGGTACCACGTTACTACGTGATACAGACCAGAAAAAGGCCAGGATCTAGCCACCAAGTATGCGATAGATGCGAAAGTGCGAGCCAGATGAGGGCAAATACCAGAACTAACCCAGACATAGCCGGCGTTATCCTCTAAAATATTAATCGGAACCAGGTTTATTTGACTGTTTCAGTGTCGTACCACATTACTACGTGGTCCAAGCCAGAAAAAGGCCAGGATCTGGCCAGCAAGTATGCGAAAAATGCGAAAGTACGAACCAGATGAGGGCAAATACCAGATCTATCCCAGACATAACCGGCGTTACCCTCTAAAATATTAATCGGAACCAGGTTTAGTTGAATGTTTCAGTGCGGTACCTAATTACTGCGTGGTCCAAGCCAGAAAAAGGCCAGTATCTGGCCAACAAGTATGCGAAAAATGCGAAAGTACGAGCCAGATGAGGGCAAATCCCAGACTTAACCGAGACATAACCGGCGTTATCCTCCAAAATATTAATCGCAATCAGGTTTAATTGACTGTTACGGTGCGGTGCCGCATTACTACGTGATCCAAACCAGAAAAAGCCCAGGATCTTGACAACAAGTAGGCGAAAAATGCGAAGCTACGAGCCAGATGATTGCAAATACCAGAACTAACCCAGCCATTACCAGCGTTATCCTCTAAGATACTAATCCGAACCAGCTTTTATTGACGGTGTCAGTGTGGTACCACATTACTACGTGATACAGACCAGAAAAAGGCCATGATCTGGCCAGCAAGTATGCGAAAAATGCGAAAGTACGAGCCAGATGAGGGCAAATACCAGACCTATCCCAGACATAGCCGGCGTTATCCTCTAAAATATTAATCGGAACCAGGTTTATTTGACTGTTTCAGTGTCGTACCACATTACTACGTGGTCCAAACCAGCAAAAGGCCAGGATCTGGCCAACAAGTATGCGAAAAATGCGAAAGTGCGAGCCAGATGAGGGCAAATCCCAGACCTAACCGAGACATAACCGGCGTTATCCTGTAAAATATTAATCGCAACCAGGTTTAATTGACTGTTTCGGTGTGGTACCGCATTACTACGTGATCCAAACCAGAAAAAGGCCAGGATCTAGCCACCAAGTATGCGATAGATGCGAACGTGCGAGCCAGATGAGGGCAAATACCAGAACTAACCCAGACATGACCGGCGTTATCCTCAAAAATATTAATCGGAACCAGGTTTAATTGACTGTTTCGGTGTGGTACCGCATTACTACGTTATCCAAACCAGAAAAAGCCCAGGATCTTGACAACAAGTAGGCGAAAAATGCGAAGGTACGAGCCAGATGATTGCAAATACCAGAACTAACCCAGCCATAACCAGCGTTATCCTCTAAGATACTAATCGGAACCAGCTTTTATTGACGGTTTCAGTGTGGTACCACATTACTACGTGATACAGACCAGAAAAAGGCCAGGATCTGGCCAGCAAGTATGCGAAAAATGCGAAAGTGCGAGCCAGATGAGGGCAAATCCCAGACCTGACCGAGACATAACCGGCGTTATCCTCTAAAATATTAATCGCAACCAGGTTTAATTGACTGTCTCGGTGTGGTGCCGCATTACTACGTGATCCAAACCAGAAAAAGGCCAGGATATAGCCATCAAGTATGCGATAGATGCGAAAGTGCGAGCCAGATGAGGGCAAATACCAGAACTAACCCAGACATAACCGGCGTTATCCTCTAAAATATTAATCGGAACCAGGTTTAGTTGAATGTTTCAGTGCGGTACCTAATTACTACGTGGTCCAAGCCAGAAAAAGGCCAGGATCTGGCCAACAAGTATGCGAAAAATGCGAAAGTACGAGCCAGATGAGGGCAAATCCCAGACCTAACCGAGACATAACCGGCGTTATCCTCTAAAATATTAATCGCAACCAGGTTTAATTGACTGTTTCGGTGTGGTACCGCATTACTACGTGATCCTAACCAGAAAAAGCCCAGGATCTTGACAACAAGTAGGCGAAAAATGCGAAAGTGCGAGCCAGATGAGGGCAAATCCCAGACCTAACCGAGACATAACCGGCGTTATCCTCTAAAAGATTAATCGCAACCAGGTTTAATTGACTGTTTCGGTGTGGTACCGCATTACTACGTGATCCAAACCAGAAAAAGGCCAGGATCTAGCCATCAACTATGCGGTAGATGCGAAAGTGCGAGCCTGATGAGGGCAAATCCCAGACCTAACCGAGACATAACCGGCGTTATCCTCCAAAATATTAATCGCAACCAGGTTTAATTGACTGTTTCGGTGTGGTACCGCATTAATACGTGATCCGAACCAGAAAAAGCCCAGAATCTTGCCAACAAGTAGGCGAAAAATGCGAAGGTACGAACCAGATGAGGGCAAATCCCAGACCTGACCGAGACATAACCGGCGATATCCTCTAAAATATTAATCGCAACCAGGTTTAATTGACTGTTTCGGTGTGGTACCGCATTACTACGTGATCCAAACCTGGAAAAGGCCAGGATCTAGCTATCAAGTATGCGATAGATGCGAAAGTGCGAGCCAGATGAGGGCAAATACCAGGACTCACCCAGACGTAACCGGCGTTATCCTCTAAAATATTAATCGGAACCAGGTTTAGTTGAATGTTTCAGTGTGGTACCTAATTACTACGTGGTCCAAGCCAGAAAAAGGCCAGGATCTGGCCAACAAGTATGCGAAAAATGCGAAAGTAGGAGCCAGATCAGGGCAAATCCCAGACCTAACCCAGACATAACCGGCGTTATCCTCTAAAATATTAATCGCAACCAGGTTTAATTGACTATTTCGGTGTGGTACCGCATTACTACGTGATCCAAACCAGAAAAAGCCCAGGATCTTGACAAGAAGTAGGCGAAAAATGCGAAGGTACGAGCCAGATGATTGCAAATACCAGAACTAACCCAGCCATAACCAGCGTTATCCTCTAAGATACTAATCGGAGCCAGCTTTTATTGACGGTTTCAGTGTGGTACCACATTGCTACGTGATACAGACCAGAAAAAGGCAAGGATCAGGCCAGCATGTATGCGAAAAATGCGAAAGTACGAACCAGATGAGGGCAAATACCAGACCTATCGCAGACATAACCGGCGTTACCCTCTAAAATATGAATCGGAACCAGGTTTATTTGACTGTTTCAGTGTGGTACCACATTACTACGTGGTCCAAGCCAGAAAAAGGCCAGGCTCTGACAAACAAGTATGCGAAAAATGCGAAAGTGCGAGCCAGATGAGGGCAAATCCCACACCTAACCGAGACATAACCGGCGTTATCCCCTAAAATATTAATCGCAACCAGGTTTAATTGACTGTTTCGGTGTGGTACCGCATTACTACGTGATCCAAAGCAGAAAAAGGCCAGGATCTAGCCATCAAGTATGCGATAGATGCGAAAGTGCGAGCCAGATGAGGGCAAATACGAGAACTAACCCAGACATAACCGGCGTTATCCTCTAAAATATTAATCGGAACCAGGCTTAGTTGAATGTTTCAGTGTGGTAACAAATTACTACGTGGTCCAAGCCAGAAAAAGTCCAGGATCTGGCCAACAAGTATGCGATAGATGCGAAAGTGCGAGCCAGATGAGGGCAAATACCAGAACTAACCCAGACATGACAGGCGTTATCCTCTAAAATATTAATCGGAACCAGGTTTAGTTGAATGTTTCAGTGTGGTACCTAATTACTACGTGGTCCAAGCCAGAAAAAGGCCAGGATCTGGCCAACAAGTATGCGATAGATGCGAAAGTGCGAGCCAGATGAGGGCAAATACCAGACCTAACCCAGACATTACAGGCGTTATCCTCTAAAATATTAATCGGAACCAGGTTTAGTTGAATGTTTCAGTGTGGTACCTAATTACTACGTGGTCCAAACCAGAAAAAGCCCAGGATCTTGACAACAAGTAGGCGAAAAATGCGAAGGTACGAGCCAGATGATTGCAAATACCAGAACTAACCCAGCCATAACCAGCGTTATCCTCTAAGATACTAATCGGAACCAGCTTTTATTCACGGTTTCAGTGTGGTACCACATTACTACGTGATACAGACCAGAAAAAGGCCAGGATCTGGCCAGCAAGTATGCGAAAAATGCGAAAGTGCGCGCCAGATGAGGGCAAATCCCAGACCTAACCGAGACATAACCGGCGTTATCCTCTAAAATATTAATCGCAACCAGGTTTAATTGACTGTTTCGGTGTGGTGCCGCATTACTACGTGATCCAAACCAGAAAAAGGCCAGGATATAGCCATCAAGTATGCGATAGATGCGAAAGTGCGAGCCAGATGAGGGCAAATACCAGAACTAACCCAGACATAACCGGCGTTATCCTCTAAAATATTAATCGGAACCAGGTTTAGTTGAATGTTTCAGTGTGGTACCTAATTACTACGTGGTCCAAGCCAGAAAAAGGCCAGGATCTGGCCAACAAGTATGCGAAAAATGCGAAAGTACGAGCCAGATGAGGGCAAATCCCAGACCTAACCGAGACATAACCGGCGTTATCCTCTAAAATATTAATCGCAACCAGGTTTAATTGACTGTTTCGGTGTGGTACCGCATTACTACGTGATCCTAACCAGAAAAAGCCCAGGATCTTGACAACAAGTAGGCGAAAAATGCGAAAGTGCGAGCCAGATGAGGGCAAATCCCAGACCTAACCGAGACATAACCGGCGTTATCCTCTAAAAGATTAATCGCAACCAGGATTAATTGACTGTTTCGGTGTGGTACCGCATTACTACGTGATCCAAACCAGAAAAAGGCCAGGATCTATCCATCAACTATGCGGTAGATGCGAAAGTGCGAGCCTGATGAGGGCAAATCCCAGACCTAACCGAGACATAACCGGCGTTATCCTCTAAAATATTAATCGCAACCAGGTTTAATTGACTGTTTCGGTGTGGTACCGCATTACTACGTGATCCAAGCCAGAAAAAGGCCAGGATCTGGCCAACAAGTATGCGAAAAATGCGAAAGTAGGAGCCAGATCAGGGCAAATCCCAGACCTAACCGAGACATAACCGGCGTTATCCTCTAAAATATTAATCGCAACCAGGTTTAATTGACTGTTTCGGTGTGGTACCGCATTACTACGTGATCCAAACCAGAAAAAGGCCCGGATCTAGCCATCAAGTATGCGATAGATGCAAAAGTGCGAGCCAGATGAGGGCAAATACCAGAACTAACCCAGACATAACCGGCGTTATCCTCTAAAATATTAATCGGAACCAGGTTTAGTTGAATGTTTCAGTGTGGTACCTAATTACTACGTGGTCCAAGCGAGAAAAAGGCCAGGATCTGGCCAACAAGTATGAGAAAAATGCGAAAGTACGAGCCAGATGAGGGCAAATCCCAGACCTAACCGAGACATAACCGGCGTTATCCTCTAAAATATTAATCGCAACCAGGTTTAATTGACTGTTTCGGTGTGGTACCGCATTACTACGTGATCCAAACCTGGAAAAGGCCAGGATCTAGCTATCAAGTATGCGATAGATGCGAAAGTGCGAGCCAGATGAGGGCAAATACCAGGACTAACCCAGACGTAACCGGCGTTATCCTCTAAAATATTAATCGGAACCAGGTTTAGTTGAATGATTCAGTGTGGTACCTAATTACTACGTGGTCCAAGCCAGAAAAAGGCCAGGATCTGGCCAACAAGTATGCGAAAAATGCGAAAGTAGGAGCCAGATCAGGGCAAATCCCAGACCTAACCCAGACATAACCGGCGTTATCCTCTAAAATATTAATCGCAACCAGGTTTAATTGACTGTTTCGGTGTGGTACCGCATTACTACGTGATCCAAACCAGAAAAAGGCCGGGATCTAGCCATCAAGTATGCGATAGATGCGAAAGTGCGAGCCAGATGAGGGCAAATACCAGAGCAAACCCAGACATAACCGGCGTTATCCTCTAAAATATTAATCGGAACCAGGTTTAGTTGTCTGTTACGGTGTGGTACCGCATTACTACGTGATCCAGACCAGAAAAAGCCCAGGATCTTGACAAGAAGTAGGCGAAAAATGCGAAGGTACGAGCCAGATGATTGCAAATACCAGAACTAACCCAGCCATAACCAGCGTTATCCTCTAAGATACTAATCGGAGCCAGGTTTTATTGACGGTTTCAGTGTGGTACCACATTGCTACGTGATACAGACCAGAAAAAGGCCAGGATCTGGCCAGCATGTATGCGAAAAATGCGAAAGTACGAACCAGATGAGGGCAAATACCAGACCTATCGCAGACATAACCGGCGTTACCCTCTAAAATATGAATCGGAACCAGGTTTATTTGACTGTTTCAGTGTGGTACCACATTACTACGTGGTCCAAGCCAGAGAAAGGCCAGGATCTGACCAACAAGTATGCGAAAAATGCGAAAGTGCGAGCCAGATGAGGGCATATCCCACACCTAACCGAGACATAACCGGCGTTATCCCCTAAAATATTAATCGCAACCAGGTTTAATTGACTGTTTCGGTGTGGTACCGCATTACTACGTGATCCAAGGCAGAAAAAGGCCAGGATCTAGCCATCAAGTATGCGATAGATGCGAAAGTGCGAGCCAGATGAGGGCAAATACCAGAACTAACCCGGACATAACCGGCGTTATCCTCCAAAATATTAATCGGAACCAGGCTTAGTTGAATGTTTCAGTGTGGTACCAAATTACTACGTGGTCCAAGCCAGAAAAAGTCCAGGATCTGGCCAACAAGTATGCGATAGATGCGAAAGTGCGAGCCAGATGAGGGCAAATACCAGAACTAACCCAGACATAACAGGCGTTATCCTCTAAAATATTAATCGGAACCAGGTTTAGTTGAATGTTTCAGTGTGGTACCTAATTACTACGTGGTCCAAGCCAGAAAAAGGCCAGGATCTGGCCAACAAGTATGCGATAAATGTGAAAGTACGAGCCAGATGAGGGCAAATCCCAGACCTAACCGAGACGTAGCCGGCGCTATCCTTTAAAATATTAATCGCAACCAGGTTTAATTGACTGCTTCGGTGTGGTGCCGCATTACTACGTGATCCGAACCAGAAAAAGCCCAGGATCTTGACAACAAGTAGGCGAAAAATGCAAAGGTACGAGCCAGATGAGGGCAAATCCCGGACGTAACCGAGACATAACCGGCGTTATCCTCCAAAATATTAATCGCAATCAGGTTTAATTGACTGTTACGGTGCGGTGCCGCATTACTACGTGATCCAAACCAGAAAAAGCCCAGGATCATGACAACAAGTAGGCGAAAAATGCGAAGCTACGAGCCAGATGAGGGCAAATCCCAGACCTAACCGAGACATAAGCGGCGTTATCCTCTAAAATATTAATCGGAACCACGTTTAATTGACTGTTTCAGTGTGGTACCATATTACTACGTGATCCAAACCAGGAAAAGCCCAGGATCTAGCCATCAAGTATGCGATAAATGCGAAAGTGCGAGCCAGATGAGGGCAAATCCCAGACCTAACCGAGACATAACCGGCGTTATCCTCTAAAATATTAATCGGAACCAGGTTTACTTGACTGTTTCGGTGTGGTGCCGCAATACTACGTGATCCGAACCAGATAAAGGCCAGGATCTAGCCATCAAGTATGCGATAGATGCGAAAGTGCGAGCCAGATGAGGGCAAATACCAGAACTAACCCAGACATAACCGGCGTTATCCTCTAAAATATTAATCGGAACCAGGTTTAGTTGAATGTTTCAGTGTGGTACCTAATTACTACGTGGTCCAAGCCAGAAAAAGGCCAGGATCTGGCCAACAAGTATGCGAAAAATGCGAAAGTACGAGACAGATGAGGGCAAATCCCAGACCTAACCGAGACATAACCGGCGTTATCCTCTAAAATATTAATCGCAACCAGGTTTAATTGACTGTTTCGGTGTGGTACCGCATTACTACGTGATCCGAACCAGAAAAAGCCCAGGATCTTGACAACAAGTAGGCGAAAAATGCAAAGGTACGAGCCAGACGAGGGCAAATCCCAGACCTAACCGAGACATAACCGGCTTTATCCTCCAAAATATTAATCGCAACAAGGTGTAATTGACAGTTTCGGTGTGGTACCGCATTACTACGTGATCCGAACCAGAAAAAGCCCAGGATCTTGCCAACAAGTAGGCGAAAAATGCGAAAGTGCGAGCCAGATGAGGGCAAATCCCAGACCTAACCGAGACATAACCGGCGTTATCCTGTAAAATATTAATCGCAACCAGGTTTAATTGACTGTTTCGATGTGGTACCGCATTACTACGTGATCCAAACCAGAAAAAGGCCAGGATCTAGCCACCAAGTGTGCGATAGATGCGAAAGTGCGAGCCAGATGAGGGCAAATACCAGAACTAACCCAGACATAACCGGCGTTATCCTCTAAGATATTAATCGGAACCAGGTTTGGTTGAATGTTTCAGTGTGGTACCAAATTACTACGTGGTCCAAGCCAGAAAAAGGCCAGGATCTGGCTAACAAGTATGCGAAAAATGCGAAAGTACGTGCCAGATGAGGGCAAATCCCAGACGTAACCGAGACATAAGCGGCGTTATCCTCTAAAATATTAATCGGAACCAGGTTTAATTGACTGTTTCAGTGTGGTACCATATTACTACGTGATCCAAACCAGGAAAAGTCCAGGATCTGGCCAACAAGTATGCGAAAAATGCGAAAGTACGAGCCAGATGAGGGCAAATCCCAGACCTAACCGAGACATAAGCGGCGTTATCCTCTAAAATATTAATCGCAACCAGGTTTAATTGACTGTTTCGGTGTGGTACTGCATTACTACGTGATCCAAGCCAGAAAAAGGCCAGGATCTGGCCAACAAGTATGCGAAAAATGCAAAGGTACGAGACAGATGAGGGCAAATCCCAGACCTAACCGAGACATAACCGGCGTTATCCTCCAAAATATTAATCGCAACCAGGTTTAATTGACTGATACGGTGCGGTGCCGCATTACTACGTGATCCAATCCAGAAAAAGTCCAGGATCTTGACAACAAGTAGGCGAAAAATGCGAAGCTACGAGCCAGATGATTGCAAATACCAGAACTAACCCAGCCATAACCAGCGTTATCCTCTAAGATACTAATCCGAACCAGCTTTTATTGACGGTTTCAGTGTGGTACCACATTACTACGTGATACAGACCAGAAAAAGGCCAGGATCTGGCCAGCAAGTATGCGAAAAATGCAAAAGTACGAGCCAGATGAGGGCAAATACCAGACCTATCCCAGATATACCCGGCGTTATCCTCTAAAATGTTAATCGGAACCAGGTTTATTTGACTGTTTCAGTGTGGTACCACATTACTACGTGGTCCAAGCCAGAAAAAGGCCAGGATCTGGCCAACAAGTATGCGAAAAAAGCGAAAGTGCGAGCCAGATGAGGGCAAATCCCAGACCTAACCGAGACATAACCGGCGTTATCCTGTAAAATATTAATCGCCACCAGGTTTAATTGACTGTTTCGGTGTGGTACCGCATTACTACGTGATCCAAACCAGAAAAAGGCCAGGATCTAGCCACCAAGTATGCGATAGATGCGAAAGTGCGATCCAGATGAGGGCAAATACCAGAACTAACCGAGACATAACCGGCGTTATCCTCTAAAATATTAATCGCAACCAGGTTTAATTGACTGTTTCGGTGTGGTACCGCATTACTACCTGATCCGAACCAGAAAAAGCCCAGGATCATGCCAACAAGTAGGCGAAAAATGCAAAGGTACGAGCCAGATGAGGGCAAATCCCAGACCTAACCGAGACATAACCGGCGTTATCCTCCAGAATATTAATCGCAACCAGGTTTAATTGACTGTTACCGTGTGGTACCGCATTACTACGTTATCCAAACCAGAAAAAGCACAGGATCTTGACAACAAGTAGGCGAAAAATGCGAAGGTACGAGCCAGATGATTGCAAAAACCAGAACTAACCCAGCCGTAACCAGCGTTATCCTCTAAGATACTAATCGGAACCAGCTTTTATTGACGGTTTCAGTGTGGTACCACATTACTACGTGATACAGACCAGAAAAAGGCCAGGATCTGGCCAGCAAGTATGCGAAAAATGCGAAAGTGCGAGGCAGCTGAGGGCAAATCCCAGACCTAACCGAGACATAACCGGCGTTATCCAGTAAAATATTAATCGCAACCAGGTTTAATTGACTGTTTCGGTGTGGTACCGCATTACTACGTGATCCAAACCAGCAAAAGGCCAGGATCTAGCCACCAAGTATGCGATAGATGCGAAAGTGCGAGCCAGATGAGGGCAAATACCAGAACTAACCCAGACATAACCGGCGTTATCCTCTAAAATATTAATCGGAACCAGGTTTACTTGACTGTTTCGGTGTGGTGCCGCAATACTACGTGATCCAAGCCAGAAAAAGGCCAGGATCTGGCCAACAAGTATGCGAAAAATGCGAAAGTACGTGCCAGATGAGGGCAAATCCCAGACCTAACCGAGACACAAGCGGCGTTAGCCTCTAAAATATTAATCGGAACCAGGTTTAATTGACTGTTTCAGTGTGGTACCATATTACTACGTGATCCAAACCAGGAAAAGCCCAGGATCTGGCCAACAAGTATGCGAAAAATGCGAAAGTACGAGACAGATGAGGGCAAATCCCAGACCTAACCGAGACATAACCGGCGTTATCCTCTAAAATATTAATCGCAACCAGGTTTAATTGACTGTTTCGGTGTGGTACCGCATTACTACGTGATCCGAACCAGAAAAAGCCCAGGATCTTGACAACAAGTAGGCGAAAAATGCAAAGGTACGAGCCAGACGAGGGCAAATCCCAGACCTAACCGAGACATAACCGGCGTTATCCTCCAAAATATTAATCGCAACAAGGTGTAATTGACAGTTTCGGTGTGGTACCGCATTACTACGTGATCCGAACCAGAAAAAGCCCAGGATCTTGCCAACAAGTAGGCGAAAAATGCGAAAGTGCGAGCCAGATGAGGGCAAATCCCAGACCTAACCGAGACATAACCGGCGTTATCCTGTAAAATATTAATCGCAACCAGGTTTAATTGACTGTTTCGATGTGGTACCGCATTACTACGTGATCCAAACCAGAAAAAGGCCAGGATCTAGCCACCAAGTGTGCGATAGATGCGAAAGTGCGAGCCAGATGAGGGCAAATACCAGAAATAACCCAGACATAACCGGCGTTATCCTCTAAGATATTAAGCGGAACCAGGTTTGGTTGAATGTTTCAGTGTGGTACCAAATTACTACGTGGTCCAAGCCAGAAAAAGGCCAGGATCTGGCCAACAAGTATGCGAAAAATGCGAAAGTACGTGCCAGATGAGGGCAAATCCCAGACCTAACCGAGACATAAGCGGCGTTATCCTCTAAAATATTAATCGGAACCAGGTTTAATTGACTGTTTCAGTGTGGTACCATATTACTACGTGATCCAAACCAGGAAAAGCCCAGGATCTGGCCAACAAGTATGCGAAAAATGCGAAAGTACGAGCCAGATGAGGGCAAATCCCAGACCTAACCGAGACATAAGCGGCGTTATCCTCTAAAATATTAATCGGAACCAGGTTTAATTGACTGTTTCAGTGTGGTACCATATTACTACGAGATCCAAACCAGAAAAAGGCCAGGATCTGGCCAACAAGTATCCGAAAAATGCGAAAGTGCGAGCCAGATGAGGGCAAATCCCAGACCTATCCGAGACATAAGCGGCGTTATCCTCTAAAATATTAATCGGAACCAGGTTTACTTGACTGTTTCGGTGTGGTACCGCAATACTACCTGATCCAAACCAGAAAAAGGCCAGGATCTAGCCATCAAGTATGCGATAAATGCGAAAGTGCGAGCCAGATGAGGGCAAATCCCAGACCTAACCGAGACATAACCGGCGTTATCCTCTAAAATATTAATCGCAACCAGGTTTAATTGACTGTTTCGGTGTGGTACCGCATTACTACGTGATCCAAGCCAGAAAAAGGCCAGGATCTGGCCAACAAGTATGCGAAAAATGCAAAGGTACGAGACAGATGAGGGCAAATCCCAGACCTAACCGAGACATAACCGGCGTTATCCTCCAAAATATTAATCGCAACCAGGTTTAATTGACTGATACGGTGCGGTGCCGCATTACTACGTGATCCAATCCAGAAAAAGTCCAGGATCTTGACAACAAGTAGGCGAAAAATGCGAAGCTACGAGCCAGATGATTGCAAATACCAGAACTAACCCAGCCATAACCAGCGTTATCCTCTAAGATACTAATCCGAACCAGCTTTTATTGACGGTTTCTGTGTGGTACCACATTACTACGTGATACAGACCAGAAAAAGGCCAGGATCTGGCCAGCAAGTATGCGAAAAATGCAAAAGTACGAGCCAGATGAGGGCAAATACCAGACCTATCCCAGATATACCCGGCGTTATCCTCTAAAATGTTAATCGGAACCAGGTTTATTTGACTGTTTCAGTGTGGTACCACATTACTACGTGGTCCAAGCCAGAAAAAGGCCAGGATCTGGCCAACAAGTATGCGAAAAAAGCGAAAGTGCGAGCCAGATGAGGGCAAATCCCAGACCTAACCGAGACATAACCGGCGTTATCCTGTAAAATATTAATCGCCACCAGGTTTAATTGACTGTTTCGGTGTGGTACCGCATTACTACGTGATCCAAACCAGAAAAAGGCCAGGATCTAGCCACCAAGTATGCGATAGATGCGAAAGTGCGATCCAGATGAGGGCAAATACCAGAACTAACCGAGACATAACCGGCGTTATCCTCTAAAATATTAATCGCAACCAGGTTTAATTGACTGTTTCGGTGTGGTACCGCATTACTACCTGATCCGATCCAGAAAAAGCCCAGGATCATGCCAACAAGTAGGCGAAAAATGCAAAGGTACGAGCCAGATGAGGGCAAATCCCAGACCTAACCGAGACATAACCGGCGTTATCCTCCAGAATATTAATCGCAACCAGGTTTAATTGACTGTTACCGTGTGGTACCGCATTACTACGTTATCCAAACCAGAAAAAGCACAGGATCTTGACAACAAGTAGGCGAAAAATGCGAAGGTACGAGCCAGATGATTGCAAAAACCAGAACTAACCCAGCCGTAACCAGCGTTATCCTCTAAGATACTAATCGGAACCAGCTTTTATTGACGGTTTCAGTGTGGTACCACATTACTACGTGATACAGACCAGAAAAAGGCCAGGATCTGGCCAGCAAGTATGCGAAAAATGCAAAAGTACGAGCCAGATGAGGGCAAATACCAGACCTATCCCAGATATACCCGGCGTTATCCTCTAAAATGTTAATCGGAACCAGGTTTATTTGACTGTTTCAGTGTGGTACCACATTACTACGTGGTCCAAGCCAGAAAAAGGCCAGGATCTGGCCAACAAGTATGCGAAAAAAGCGAAAGTGCGAGCCAGATGAGGGCAAATCCCAGACCTAACCGAGACATAACCGGCGTTATCCTGTAAAATATTAATCGCCACCAGGTTTAATTGACTGTTTCGGTGTGGTACCGCATTACTACGTGATCCAAACCAGAAAAAGGCCAGGATCTAGCCACCAAGTATGCGATAGATGCGAAAGTGCGATCCAGATGAGGGCAAATACCAGAACTAACCGAGACATAACCGGCGTTATCCTCTAAAATATTAATCGCAACCAGGTTTAATTGACTGTTTCGGTGTGGTACCGCATTACTACCTGATCCGAACCAGAAAAAGCCCAGGATCATGCCAACAAGTAGGCGAAAAATGCAAAGGTACGAGCCAGATGAGGGCAAATCCCAGACCTAACCGAGACATAACCGGCGTTATCCTCTAAACTATTAATCGCAACTAGGTTTAATTGACTGTTACGGTGTGGTACCGCATCACTACGTTATCCAAACCAGAAAAAGCCCAGGATCTTGACAACAAGTAGGCGAAAAATGCGAAGGTACGAGCCAGATGATTGCAAATACCAGAACTAACCCAGCCATAACCAGCGTTATCCTCTAAGATACTAATCGGAACCAGCTTTTATTGACGGTTTCGGTTAGGTACCACATTACTACGTGATACAGACCAGAAAAAGGCCAGGATCTGGCCAGCAAGTATGCGAAAAATGCGAAAGTGCGAGCCAGCTGAGGGCAAATCCCAGACCTAACCGAGACATAACCGGCGTTATCCACTAAAATATTAATCGCAACCAGGTTTAATTGACTGTTTCGGTGTGGTACCGCATTACTACGTGATCCAAGCCAGAAAAAGGCCAGGATCTGGCCAACAAGTATGCGAAAAATGCAAAGGTACGAGACAGATGAGGGCAAATACCAGAACTAACCGAGACATAACCGGCGTTATCCTCTAAAATATTAATCGCAACCAGGTTTAATTGACTGTCTCGGTGTGGTACCGCATTACTACGTGATCCGAGCCAGAAAAAGCCCAGGATCTTGCCAACAAGTAGGCGAAAAATGCAATGGTACGAGACAGATGAGGGCAAATACCAGACCTATCCCAGACATACCCGGCGTTATCCTCTAAAATGTTAATCGGAACCAGGTTTATTTGACTGTTTCAGTGTGGTACCACATTACTACGTGGTCCAAGCCAGAAAAAGGCCAGGATCTGGCCAACAAGTATGCGAAAAAAGCGAAAGTGCGAGCCAGATGATTGCAAATACCAGAACTTACCCAGCCATAACCAGCGTTATCCTCTAAGATACTAATCCGAACCAGCTTTTATTGACGGTTTCAGTGTGGTACCACATTACTACGTGATACAGACCAGAAAAAGGCCAGGATCTGGCCAGCAAGTATGCGAAAAATGCAAAAGTACGAGCCAGATGAGGGCAAATACCAGAACTAACCGAGACATAACCGGCGTTATCCTCCAAAATATTAATCGCAACCAGGTTTAATTGACTGATACGGTGCGGTGCCGCATTACTACGTGATCCAAGCCAGAAAAAGGCCAGGATCTGGCCAACAAGTATGCGAAAATGCGAAAGTAGGAGCCAGATCACGGCAAATCCCAGACCTAACCGAGACATAACCGGTGTTATCCTCTAAAATATTAATCGCAACCAGGTTTAATTGACTGTTACGATGTGGTACCGCATTACTACGTGATCCAGACCAGAAAAAGGCCAGGATCTGACCAAAAAGTATGCGAAAAATGCGAAAGTGCGAGCCAGATGAGGGCATATCCCAGACCTAACCGAGACATAACCGGCGTTATCCTGTAAAATATTAATCGCAACCAGCTTTTATTGACGGTTTCATTGTGGTACCACATTACTACGTGATACAGACCAGAAAAAGGCCAGGATCTAGCCATCAAGTATGCGATAGATGCAAAGGTACGAGCCAGATGAGGGCAAATCCCAGACCTAACCGAGACATAACCGGCGTTATCCTCCAGAATATTAATCGCAACCAGGTTTAATTGACTGTTTCGGTGTGGTACCGCATTACTACGTGATACATACCAGAAAAAGGCCAGGATCTAGCCAGCAAGTATGCGAAAAATGCGAAATTGCGAGGCAGCTGAGGGCAAATCCCAGACCTAACCGAGACATAACCGGCGTTATCCACTAAAATATTAATCGCAACCAGGTTTAATTGACTGTTTCGCTGTGGTACCGCATTACTACGTGATCCAAACCAGAAAAAGGCCAGGATCTAGCCATCAAGTATGCGATAGATGCGAAAGTGCGAGCCAGATGAGGGCAAATACCAGAACTAACCCAGACATAACCGGCGTTATCCTCTAAAACATTAATCGGAACCAGGTTTAGTTGAATATTTCAGTGTGGTACCTAATTACTACGTGGTTCAAGCCAGAAAAAGGCCAGGATCTTCCCAACAAGTAGGCGAAAAATGCAAAGGTACGAGCCAGATGAGGGCAAATCCCAGACCTAACCGAGACATAACCGGCGTTATCCTCTAAACTATTAATCGCAACCAGGTTTAATTGACTGTTACGGTGTGGTACCGCATTACTACGTTATGCAAACCAGAAAAAGCCCAGGATCTTGACAACAAGTAGGCGAAAAATGTGAAGGTACGAGCCAGATGATTGCAAATACCAGAACTAACCCAGCCATAACCAGCGTTATCCTCTAAGATACTAATCGGAACCAGCTTTTATTGACGGTTTCGGTTAGGTGCCACATTACTACGTGATACAGACCAGAAAAAGGCCAGGATCTGGCTAGCAAGTATGCGAAAAATGCGAAAGTGCGAGCCAGCTGAGGGCAAATCCCAGACCTAACCGAGACATAACCGGCGTTATCCACTAAAATATTAATCGCAACCAGGTTTACTTGACTGTTTCGGTGTGGTACCGCATTACTACGTGATCCAAACCAGAAAAAGGCCAGGATCTAGCCATCAAGTATGCGATAAATGCGATAGTGCGAGCCAGATGAGGGCAAATCTCAGACCTAACCGAGACATAACCGGCGTTATCCTCCAAAATATTAATCGCAACAAGGTGTAATTGACAGTTTCGGTGTGGTACCGCATTACTACGTGATCCGAACCAGAAAACGCCCAGGATCTTGCCAACAAGTAGGCGAAAATTGCGAAGCTACGTGCCAGATGATTGCAAATACCAGAACTAACGCAGCCATAACCACCGTTATCCTCTAAGATACTAATCCGAACCAGCTTTTATTGGCGGTTTCAGTGTGGTACCACATTACTACGTGATACAGACCAGAAAAAGGCCAGGATCTGGCCAGCAAGTATGCGAAAAATGCGAAAGTACGAGCCAGATGAGAGCAAATACCAGACCTGTCCCAGACACAGCCGGCGTTATCCTCTAAAATATTAATCGGAACCAGGTTTATTTGACTGTTTCAGTGTGGTACCACATTACTACGTGATACAGACCAGAAAAAGGCCAGGATCTGGCCAACAAGTATGCGAAAAATGCGAAAGTGCGAGGCAGATGAGGGCAAATCCCAGACCTAACCGAGACATAACCGGCGTTATCCTCTAAAATATTAATCGCAACCAGGTTTAATTGACTGTTTCGGTGTGGTACCACATTACTACCTGATCCAAACCAGAAAAAGCCCAGGATCTTGACAACAAGTAGGCGAAAAATGCAAAGGTGCGAGACAGATGAGGGCAAATCCCAGACCTAACCGAGACATAACCGGCGTTATCCTCCAAAATATTAATCGCAACCAGGTTTAATTGACTGTTACGGTGCGGTGCCGCATTACTACGAGATCCAATCCAGAAAAAGCCCAGGATCTTGACAACAAGTAGGCGAAAAATGCGAAGCTACGAGCCAGATGATTGCAAATACCAGAACTAACCCAGCCATAACCAGCGTTATCCTCTAAGATACTAATCCGAACCAGCTTTTATTGTCGGTTTCAGTGTGGTACCACATTACTACGTGATACAGACCTGAAAAAGGCCTGGATCTCGCCAGCAAGTATGCGAAAAATGCAAAAGTACGAGCCAGATGAGGGCAAATACCAGACCTATCCCAGACATAGCCGGCGTTATCCTCTAAAATGTTAATCGGATCCAGGTTTATTTGACTGTTTCAGTGTGGTACCACATTACTACGTGGTCTAAGCCAGAAAAAGGCCAGGATCTGGCCAACAAGTATGGGAAAAATGCGAAAGTGCGAGCCAGATGAGGGCAAATCCCAGACCTAACCGAGACATAACCGGCGTTATCCTGTAAAATATTAATCGCAACCAGGTTTAGTTGAATGTTTCAGTGTGGTACCTAATTACTACGTGGTCCAAGCCAGAAAAAGGCCAGGATCTAGCCACCAAGTATGCGATAGATGCGAAGGTACGAGCCAGATGAGGGCAAATCCCAGACCTAACCGAGACATAAGCGGCGTTATCCTCTAAAATATTAATCGGAACCAGGTTTAATTGACTGTTTCAGTGTGGTACCATATTACTACGTGATCCAAACCAGGAAAAGCCCAGGATCTGGCCACCAAGTATGCGATAGATGCGAAAGTGCGAGCCAGATGAGGGCATATCCAAGACCTAACCGAGACATAAGCGGCTTTATCCTCTAAAATATTAATCGGAACCAGGTTTAATTGACTGTTTCAGTGTGGTACCATATTACTACGAGATCCAAACCAGAAAAAGGCCAGGATCTGGCCAACAAGTATCCGAAAAATGCGAAAGTAGGAGCCAGATCAGGGCAAATCCCAGACCTAACCGAGACATAACCGGCGTTATCCTCTAAGCTATTAATCGCAACCAGGTTTAATTGACTGTTTTGCTGTGGTACCGCATTACTACGTGATCCAAACCAGAAAAAGGCCAGGATCTAGCCATCAAGTATGCGATAGATGCGAAAGTGCGAGCCAGAGAGGGCAAATACCAGAACTAACCCAGACATAACCGGCGTTATCCTCCAAAACATTAATCGGAACCAGGTTTAGTTGAATGTTTCAGTGTGGTACCTAATTACTACGTGGTCCAAGCCAGAAAAAGGCCAGGATCTGGCCAACAAGTATGCGAAAAATGCGAAAGTACGAGCCAGATGAGGGCAAATCCCAGACCTAACCGAGACATAACCGGCGTTATCCTCTAAAATATTAATCGCAACCAGGTTTAATTGACTGTTTCGGTGTGGTACCGCATTACTACCTGATCCGAACCAGAAAAAGCCCAGGATCTTGCCAACAAGTAGGCGATAAATGCAAAGGTACGAGCCAGATGAGGGCAAATCCCAGACCTAACCGAGACATAACCGGCGTTATCCTCTAAAACATTAATCGCAACCAGGTTTAGTTGAATGTTTCAGTGTGGTACCTAATTACTATGTGGTCCAAGCCAGAAAAAGGCCAGGATCTAGCCATCAAGTATGCGATAGATGCGAAAGTGCGAGCCAGAGAGGGCAAATACCAGAACTAACCCAGACATAACCGGCGTTATCCTCCAGAATATTAATCGCAACCAGGTTTAATTGACTGTTACGGTGTGGTACCGCATTACTACGTTATCCAAACCAGAAAAAGCCCAGGATCTTGACAACAAGTAGGCGAAAAATGCGAAGGTACGATCCAGATGATTGCAAATACCAGAACTAACCCAGCCATAACCAGCGTTATCCTCTAAGATACTAATCGGAACCAGCTTTTATTGACGGTTTCAGTGTGGTACCACATTACTACGTGATACAGACCAGAATAAGGTCAGGATCTGGCCAGCAAGTATGCGAAAAATGCGAAAGTGCGAGGCAGCTGAGGGCAAATCCCAGACCTAACCGAGACATAACCGGCGTTATCCACTAAAATATTAATCGCAACCAGGTTTACTTGACAGTTTCGGTGTGGTACCGCATTACTACCTGATCCAAACCAGAAAAAGGCCAGGATCTAGCCATCAAGTATGCGATAAATGCAAAAGTGCGAGCCAGATGAAGGCAAATCCCAGACCTAACCGAGACATAACCGGCGTTATCCTCTAAAACATTAATCGCAACCAGGTTTAATTGACTGTTTCGGTGTGGTACCGCATTACTACGTGATCCAAGCCAGAAAAAGGCCAGGATCTGGCCAACAAGTATGCGAAAAATGCAAAGGTACGAGACAGATGAGGGCAAATCCCAGACCTAACCGAGACATAACCGGCGTTATCCTCCAAAATATTAATCGCAACCAGGTTTAATTGACTGATACGGTGCGGTGCCGCATTACTACGTGATCCAATCCAGAAAAAGCCCAGGATCTTGACAACAAGTAGGCGAAAAATGCGAAGCTACGAGCCAGATGACTGCAAATGCCAGAACTAACCCAGCCATAACCAGCGTTATCCTGTAAGATACTAATCCGAACCAGCTTTTATTGACGGTTTCAGTGTGGTACCACATTACTACGTGATACAGACCAGAAAAAGGCCAGGATCTGGCCAGCAAGTATGCGAAAAATGCAAAAGTACGAGCCAGATGAGGGCAAATACCAGACCTATCCCAGACATACCCGGCGTTATCCTCTAAAATGTTAATCGGAACCAGGTTTATTTGACTGTTTCAGTGTGGTACCACATTACTACGTGGTCCAAGCCTGAAAAAGGCCAAGATCTGGCCAACAAGTATGCGAAAGATGCGAATGTACGAGCCAGATGAGGGCAAATCCCAGACCTAACCGAGACATAACCGGCGTTATCCTCTAAAATATTAATCGCAACCAGGTTTATTTGACAGTTTCGGTTTGGTACCGCATTACTACGTGATCCGAACCAGAAAAAGCCCAGGATCTTGCCAACAAGTAGGCGAAAAATGCAAAGGTACGAGCCAGATGAGGGCATATCCCAGACCTAACCGAGACATAACCGGCGTTATCCTCCAAAATATTAATCGCAACCAGGATTAATTGACTGTTACGGTGTGGTACCGCATTACTACGTGATCCAGATCAGAAAAAGCCCAGGATCTTGACAACAAGTAGGCGAAAAATGCGAAGGTACGAGCCAGATGAGGGCAAATACCAGAACTAACCCAGACATAACCGGCGTTATCCTCTAAAATATTAATCGCAACCAGGTTTAATTGACTGTTTCGGTGTGGTACCGCATTACTACGTGATCCAATCCAGAAAAAGGCCAGGATCTAGCCATCAAGTATGCGATAGATGCGAAAGTGCGAGCCAGATGAGGGCAAATCCCAGACCTAACCGAGACATAACCGGCGTTATCCTCTAAAATATTAATCGCAACCAGGTTTAATTGACTGTTTCGGTGTGGTACCGCATTACTACGTGATCCAAGCCAGAAAAAGGCCAGGATCTGGCCAACAAGTATGCGAAAATGCGAAAGTAGGAGCCAGATCACGGCAAATCCCAGACCTAACCGAGACATAACCGGTGTTATCCTCTAAAATATTAATCGCAACCAGGTTTAATTGACTGTTACGATGTGGTACCGCATTACTACGTGATCCAGACCAGAAAAAGGCCAGGATCTGACCAAAAAGTATGCGAAAAATGCGAAAGTGCGAGCCAGATGAGGGCATATCCCAGACCTAACCGAGACATAACCGGCGTTATCCTCCAAAATATTAATCGCAACCAGGTTTAATTGACTGTTACGGTGTGGTACCGCATTACTACGTTATCCAAACCACAAAAAGCCCAGGATCTTGACAACAAGTAGGCGAAAAATGCCAAGGAACGAGCCAGATGATTGCAAATACCAGAACTAACCCAGCCATAACCAGCGTTATCCTCTAAGATACTAATCGGAACCAGCTTTTATTGACGGTTTCAGTGTGGTACCACATTACTACATGATGCAGACCAGAAAAAGGCCAGGATCTGGCCAGCAAGTATGCGAAAAATGCGAAAGTGCGAGCCAGATGAGGGCAAATCCCAGACCTAACCGAGACATAACCGGCGTTATCCTCTAAAATATTAATCGCAACCAGGTTTAATTGACTGTTTCGGTGTGGTACCGCATTACTACGTGATCCAAACCAGAAAAAGGCCAGGATCTGGCCAACAAGTATGCGAAAATGCGAAAGTAGGAGCCAGATCACGGTAAATCCCAGACCTAACCGAGACATAACCGGCGTTATCCTCTAAAATATTAATCGCAACCAGGTTTAATTGACAGTTTCGGTGTGGTACCGCATTACTACGTGATCCAGACCAGAAAAAGCCCAGGATCTTGACAACAAGTAGGCGAAAAATGTGAAGGTACGAGCCAGATGATTGCAAATACCAGATATAACACAGCCATAACCAGCGTCATCCTCTAAGATACTAATCGGAACCAGCTTTTATTGACGGTTTCAGTGTGGTACCACATTACTACGTGATGCAGACCAGAAAAAGGTCAGGATCTGGCCACCAAGTATGCGATAGATGCGAAAGTGCGAGCCAGATGAGGGCAAATACCAGAACCAACCCAGAAATAACCGGCGTTATTCTCTAAAATGTTAATCGGAACCAGGTTTACTTGTATGTTTCAGTGTGGTACCAAATTACTACGTGGTCCAAGCCAGAAAAAGGCCAGGATCTGGCCAACAAGTATGCGAAAAATGCGAAAGTACGAGCCAGATGAGGGCAAATCCCAGACCAAACCGAGACATAAGCGGCGTTATCCTCTAAAATATTAATCGGAACCAGGTTTAATTGACTGTTTCAGTGTGGTACCATATTACTACGTGATCCAAACCAGGAAAAGCCCGGGATCTGGCCAACAAGTATGCGAAAAATGCGAAAGTAGGAGCCAGATCAGGGCAAATCCCAGACCTAACCGAGACATAACCGGCGTTATCCCCCAAAATATTAATCGCAACCAGGTTTAATTGACTGTTACGGTGTGGTACCGCATTACTACGTGATCCAAACCAGAAAAAGCCCAGGATCTTGACAACAAGTAGGCGAAAAATGCGAAGGTACGAGCCAGATGATTGCAAATACCAGAACTAACCCAGCCATAACCAGCGTTATCCTCTAAGATACTAATCGGAACCAGCTTTTATTGACGGTTTCAGTGTGGTACCACATTACTACGTGATACAGGCCAGAAAAAGGCCAGGATCTGGCCAGCAAGTATGCGAAAAATGCGAAAGTGCGAGCCAGATGAGGGCAAATCCCAGACCTAACCGAGACATAACCGGCGTTATCCTCTAAAATATTATTCGCAACCAGGTTTAATTGATTGTTTCGGTGTGGTACCGCATTACTACGTGATCCAAACCAGAAAAAGGCCAGGATCTAGCCATCAAGTATGCGATAGATGCGAAAGTGCGAGCCAGATGAGTGCAAATCCCAGACCTAACCGAGACATAACCGGCGATATCCTCCAAAATATTAATCGCAATCAGGTTTAATTGACTGTTACGGTGCGGTGCCGCATTACTACGTGATCCAAACCAGAAAAAGCCCAGGATCTTGCCAACAAGTAGGCGAAAAATGCGAAGGTACGAGCCAGATGAGGGCAAATCCCAGACCTGACCGAGTCATAACCGGCGGTATCGTCTAAAATAGTAATCGCAACCAGGTTTAATTGACTGTTTCGGTGTGGTACCGCATTACTACGTGATCCAAACCAGGAAAAGGCCAGGATCTAGCTATCAAGTATGCGATAGATGCGAAAGTGCGAGCCAGATGAGGGCAAATACCAGGACTAACCCAGACATAACCGGCGTTATCCTCTAAAATATTAATCGGAACCAGGTTTAGTTGAATGTTTCAGTGTGGTACCTAATTACTACGTGGTCCAAGCCAGAAGAAGGCCAGGATCTGGCCAACAAGTATGGGAAAAATGCGAAAGTACGAGCCAGATGAGGGCAAATCCCAGACCTAACCGAGACATAACCGGCGTTATCCTCTAAAATATTAATCGCAACCAGGTTTAATTGACTGTTTCGGTGTGGTACCGCATTACTACGTGATACGAACCAGAAAAAGGCCAGGATCTGGCCAACAAGTAGGCGAAAAATGCGAAGGTACGAGCCAGATGAGGGCAAATCCCAGACCTGACCGAGACATAACCGGCGATATCCTCCAAAATATTAATCGCAATCAGGTTTAATTGACTGTTTCGGTGAGGTACCGCATTACTACGTGATCCAAACCAGAAAAAGGCCAGGATCTAGCTATCAAGTATGCGATAGATGCGAAAGTGCAAGCCTGATGGGGGCAAATACCAGAACTAACCCAGACATAACCGGCGTTATCCTCTAAAATATTAATCGGAACCAGGTTTAGTTGAATGTTTCAGTGTGGTACCAAATTACTACGTGGTCCAAGCCAGAAAAAGGCCAGGATCTGGCCAACAAGTATGCGAAAAATGCGAATGTACCAGCCAGATGAGGGCAAATCCCAGACCTAACCGAGACATAACCGGCGTTATCCTCTAAAATATTAATCGCAACCAGGTTTAATTGAATGTTTCGGTGTGGTTCCGCATTACTACGTGATCCGAACCAGAAAAAGCCCAGGATCTGGCCAACAAGTATGCGAAAAATGCGAAAGTAGGAGCCATATGATTGCAAATACCAGACCTAACCCAAACATAACCAGCGTTATCCTCCAAAATATTCATCGCAACCAGGTTTCATTGACTGCTTCGGTGCGGAACCACATTACGACGGGATACAAACCCGAAAAAGCCCTGGATCTGGCCAACAAGTATACGAGCAATGCGAAAGTACGAGCCAGATCAGGGCAAATCCCAGACCTAACCCAGACATAACCGGCGTAATCCTCTAAAATATTCATCGCAACCAGCTTCTATTGACTGTTTCGGTGTGGTACCGCATTACTACGTGATCCAAACCAGAAAAAGGCCAGGATCTAGCCATCAAGTATGCGATAGATGCGAAAGTGCGAGCCAGAGGAGGGCAAATACCAGAGCAAACCCAGACATAACCGGCGTTATCCTCTAAAATATTAATCGGAACCAGGTTTCGTTGTCTGTTACGGTGTGGTACCGCATTACTACGTGATCCAGACCAGAAAAAGCCCAGGATCTTGACAAGAAGTAGGCGAAAAATGCGAAGGTACGAGCCAGATGATTGCAAATACCAGAACTAACCCAGCCATAACCAGCGTTATCCTCTAAGATACTAATCGAAGCCAGCTTTTATTGACGGTTTCAGTGTGGTACCACATTGCTACGTGATACAGACCAGAAAAAGGCCAGGATCTGGCCAGCAAGTATGCGAAAAATGCGAAAGTACGAACCAGATGAGGGCAAATACCAGATCTATCCCAGACATAACCGGCGTTACCCTCTAAAATATTAATCGGAACCAGGTTTAGTTGAATGTTTCAGTGCGGTACCTAATTACTGCGTGGTCCAAGCCAGAAAAAGGCCAGGATCTGGCCAACAAGTATGCGAAAAATGCGAAAGTACGAGCCAGATGAGGGCAAATCCCAGACTTAACCGAGACATAACCGGCGTTATCCTCCAAAATATTAATCGCAATCAGGTTTAATTGACTGTTACGGTGCGGTGCCGCATTACTACGTGATCCAAACCAGAAAAAGCCCAGGATCTTGACAACAAGTAGGCGAAAAATGCGAAGCTACGAGCCAGATGATTGCAAATACCAGAACTGACCCAGCCATAACCACCGTTATCCTCTAAGATACTAATCCGAACCAGCTTTTATTGGCGGTTTCAGTGTGGTACCACATTACTACGTGATACATACCAGAAAAAGGCCAGGATCTGGCCAGCAAGTATGCGAAAAATGCGAAAGTACGAGCCAGATGAGGGCAAATACCAGACCTATCCCAGACATAGCCGGCGTTATCCTCTAAAATATTAATCGCAACCAGGTTTAATTGACTGTTTCGGTGTGGTACCGCATTACTACGTGATCCAAGCCAGAAAAAGGCCAGGATCTAGCCATCAAGTATGCGATAGATGCGAAAGTGCGAGCCAGATGAGGGCAAATACCAGAACTAACCCAGACATAACCGGCGTTATCCTCTAAAATACTAATCGGAACCAGGTTTAGTTGAATGTTTCAGTGTGGTACCAAATTACTACGTGGTCCAAGCCAGAAAAAGTCCAGGATCTGGCCAACAAGTATGCGAAAAATGCGGAAGTAGGAGCCAGATGATTGCAAATACCAGACCTCACCCAAACATAACCTGCGTTATCCTCCAAAATATTCATCGCAACCAGGTTTCATTGACTGCTTCAGTGCGGTACCACATTACGACGGGATACAAACCCGAAAAAGCCCTGGATCTGGCCAACAAGTATACGAGCAATGCGAAAGTACGAGCCAGATGAGGGCAAATCCCAGACCTAAGCCAGACATAACCGGCGTGATCCTCTAAAATATTAATCGCAACCAGGTTTAATTGACAGTTTCGGTGTCGTACCACATTACTACGTGATCCTAACCAGAAAAAGCCCAGGATCTTGACAACAAGTAGGCGAAAAATGCAAAGGTACGAGCCAGATGAGGGCAAATCCCAGACGTAACCGAGACATAACCGGCGTTATCCTCCAAAATATTAATCGCAATCAGGTTTAATTGACTGTTACGGTGCGGTGCCGCATTACTACGTGATCCAAACCAGAAAAAGCCCAGGATCTTGACAACAAGTAGGCGAAAAATGCGAAGCTACGAGCCAGATGATTGCAAATACCAGAACTAACCCAGCCATAACCAGCGTTATCCTCTAAGATACTAATCCGAACCAGCTTTTATTGACGGTGTCAGTGTGGTACCACATTACTACGTGATACAGACCGGAAAAACGCCAGGATCTGGCCAGCAAGTATGCGAAAAATGCCAAAGTACGAGCCAGATGAGGGCAAATCCCAGACCTAACCGAGACATAAGCGGCGTTATCCTCTAATATATTAATCGGAACCAGGTTTAATTGACTGTTTCAGTGTGGTACCATATTACTACGTGATCCAAACCAGGAAAAGCCCAGGATCTGGCCAACAAGTATGCGAAAAATGCGAAAGTAGGAGCCAGATCATGACAAATCCCAGACCTAACCGAGACATAACCGGCGTTATCCTCTAAAATATTAATCGGAACCAGGTTTAGTTGAATGTTTCAGTGTGGTACCTAATTACTACGTGGTCCAAGCCAGAAAAAGGCCAGGATCTGGCCAACAAGTATGCGAAAAATGCGAAAGTACGATCCAGATGAGGGCAAATCCCAGACCTAACAGAGACATAACCGGCGTTATCCTGTAAAATATTAATCGCAACCAGGTTTAATTGACAGTTTCGGTGTGGTACCGCATTACTACGTGATCCAAACCAGAAAAAGGCCAGGACCTAGCCACCAAGTATGCAATAGATGCCAAAGTACGAGCCAGATGAGGGCAAATCCCAGACCTAACCGAGACATAAGCGGCGTTATCCTCTAATATATTAATCGGAACCAGGTTTAATTGACTGTTTCAGTGTGGTACCATATTACTACGTGATCCAAACCAGGAAAAGCCCAGGATCTGGCCAACAAGTATGCGAAAAATGCGAAAGTAGGAGCCAGATCATGACAAATCCCAGACCTAACCGAGACATAACCGGCGTTATCCTCTAAAATATTAATCGGAACCAGGTTTAGTTGAATGTTTCAGTGTGGTACCTAATTACTACGTGGTCCAAGCCAGAAAAAGGCCAGGATCTGGCCAACAAGTATGCGAAAAATGCGAAAGTGCGATCCAGATGAGGGCAAATCCCAGACCTAACCGAGACATAACCGGCGGTATCCTCTAAAATATTAATCGCAACCAGGTTTAATTGACTGTTTCGGTGTGGTACCGCATTACTACGTGATCCGAACCAGAAAAAGCCCAGGATCTTGACAACAAGTAGGCGAAAAATGCAAAGGTACGAGACAGATGAGGGCAAATCCCAGACCTAACCGAGACATAACCGGCGTTATCCTCCAAAATATTAATCGCAACCAGGTTTAATTGACTGTTACGGTGCGGTGTCGCATTACTACGTGATCCAATCCAGAAAAAGCCCACGATCTTGACAACAAGTAGGCGAAAAATGCGAAGCTACGAGCCAGATGATTGCAAATACCAGAACTAACCCAGCCATAACCAGCGTTATCCTCTAAGATACTAATCCGAACCAGCTTTTATTGACGGTTTCAGTGTGGTACCACATTACTACGTGATACAGACCAGAAAAAGGCCAGGATCTGGCCAGCAAGTATGCGAAAAATGCAAAAGTACGAGCCAGATGAGGGCAAATACCAGACCTATCCCAGACATAGCCGGCGTTATCCTCTAAAATGTTAATCGGAACCAGGTTTATTTGACTGTTTCAGTGTGGTACCACATTACTACGTGGTCCAAGCCAGAAAAAGGCCAGGATCTGGCCAACAAGTATGCGAAAACTGCGAAAGTGCGAGCCAGATGATGGCAAACCCCAGACCTAACCGAGACATAACCGGCGTTATCCTGTAAAATATTAATCGCAACCAGGTTTAATTGACTGTTTCGGTGTGGTACCGCATTACTACGTGATCCAAACCAGAAAAAGGCCAGGATCTAGCCACCAAGTATGCGATAGATGCGAAAGTGCGAGCCAGATGAGGGCAAATACCAGAACTAACCCAGACATAACCGGCGTTATCCTCTAAAATATTAATCGCAACCAGGTTTAATTGACTGTTTCAGTGTGGTACCATATTACTACGTGATCCAAACCAGGAAAAGCCCAGGATCTGGCCAACAAGTATGCGAAAAATGCGAAAGTACGAGCCAGATGAGGGCAAATCCCAGACCTAACCGAGACATAAGCGGCGTTCTCCTCTAAAATATTAATCGGAACCAGATTTAATTGACTGTTTCAGTGTGGTACCATATTACTACGTGATCCAAACCAGGAAAAGCCCAGGATCTGGCCAACAAGTTTGCGAAAAATGCGAAAGTAGGAGCCAGATCAGGGCAAATCCCAGACCTAACCGAGACATAACCGGCGTTATCCTCTAAGCTATTAATCGCAACCAGGTTTAATTGACTGTTTCGCTGTGGTACCGCATTACTACGTGATCCAAACCAGAAAAAGGCCAGGATCTAGCCATCAAGTATGCGATAAATGCGAAAGTGCGAGCCAGATGAGGGCAAATCCCAGACCTAACCGAGACATAACCGGCGTTATCCTCTAAAATATTAATCGCAACCAGGTTTAATTGACTGTTTCGGTGTGGTACCGCATTACTACGTGATCCGAACCAGAAAAAGCCCAGGTTTCTTGCCAACAAGTAGGCGAAAAATGCAAAGGTACGAGCCAGATGAGGGCAAATCCCAGACCTAACCGAGACATAACCGGCGTTATCCTCTAAACTATTAATCGCAACCCGGTTTAATTGACTGTTACGGTGTGGTACCGCATTACTACGTTATCCAAACCAGAAAAAGCCCAGGATCATGACAACAAGTAGGCGAAAAATGCGAAGGTACGAGCCAGATGATTGCAAATACCAGAACTAACCCAGCCATAACCAGCGTTATCCTCTAAGATACTAATCGGAACCAGCTTTTATTGACGGTTTCGGTTAGGTACCACATTACTACGTGATACAGACCAGAAAAAGGCCAGGATCTGGCCAGCAAGTATGCGAAAAATGCGAAAGTGCGAGCCAGATGAGGGCAAATCCCAGACCTAACCGAGACATAACCGGCGTTATCCTCTAAAATATTAATCGCAACCAGGTTTAATTGACTGTTTCGGTGTGGTACCGCATTACTACGTGATCCAAACCAGAAAAAGGCCAGGATCTAGCCATCAAGTATGCGATAAATGCGAAAGTGCGAGCCAGATGAGGGCAAATCCCAGACCTAACCGAGACATAACCGGCGTTATCCTCTAAAATATTAATCGCAACCAGGTTTAATTGACTGTATCGGTGTGGTACCGCATTACTGCGTGATCCAAGCCAGAAAAAGGCCAGGATCTGGCCAACAAGTATGCGAAAAATGCAAAGGTACGAGACAGATGAGGGCAAATACCAGAACTAACCCAGACATAACCGGCGTTATCCTCTAAAGTATTAATCGGAACCAGGTTTACTTGACTGTTTCGGTGTGGTGCCGCAATACTACGTTATCCAAACCAGAAAAAGGCCAGGATCTAGTCATCAAGTATGCGATAGATGCGAAAGTGCGAGCCAGATGATGGCAAATACCAGAACTAACCCAGACATAACCGGCGTTATCCTCGAAAATATTAATCGGAACCAGGTTTAGTTGAATGTTTCAGTGTGGTACCTAATTACTACGTGGTCCAAGCCAGAAAAAGGCCAGGATCTGGCCAACAAGTATGCGAAAAATGCGAAAGTACGAGCCACATGAGGGCAAATCCCAGACCTAACCGAGACATAACCGGCGTTATCCTCTAAAATATTAATCGCAACCAGGTTTAATTGACTGTTTCGGTGTGGTACCGCATTACTACGTGATCCGAACCAGAAAAAGCCCAGGATCTTGACAACAAGTAGGCGAAAAATGCAAAGGTACGAGCCAGATGAGGGCAAATCCCAGACCTAACCGAGACATAACCGGCGTTATCCTCCAAAATATTAATCGCAACAAGGTGTAATTGACAGTTTCGGTGTGGTACCGCATTACTACGTGATCCGAACCAGAAAAAGCCCAGGATCTTGCCAACAAGCAGGCGAAAAATGCGAAGCTACGTGCCAGATGATTGCAAATACCAGAACTAACGCAGCCATAACCACCGTTATCCTCTAAGATACTAATCCGAACCAGCTTTTATTGGCGGTTTCAGTGTGGTACCACATTACTACGTGATACAGACCAGAAAAAGGCCAGGATCTGGCCAGCAAGTATGCGTAAAATGCGAAAGTACGAGCTAGATGAGAGCAAATACCAGACCTATCCCAGACATAGCCGGCGTTATCCTCTAAAATATTAATCGGAACCAGGTTTATTTGACTGTTTCAGTGTGGTACCACATTACTACATGGTCCAAGCCAGAAAAAGGCCAGGATCTGGCCAACAAGTATGCGAAAAATGCGAAAGTACGAGCCAGGTGAGGGCAAATCCCAGACCTAAGCCAGACATAACCGGCGTGATCCTCTAAAATATTAATCGCAACCAGGTTTAATTGACAGTTTCGGTGTGGTACCGCATTACTACGTGATCCAAAACAGAAAAAGGCCAGGATCTGGCCAACAAGTATGCGAAAAATGCGAAAGTACGATCCAGATGAGGGCAAATCCCAGACCTAACCGAGACATAACCGGCGTTATCCTGTAAAATATTAAACGCAACCAGGTTTAATTGACAGTTTCGGTGTGGTACCGCATTACTACGTGATCCAAACCAGAAAAAGCCCACGATCTTGACAACAAGTAGGCGAAAAATGCGAAGCTACGAGACAGATGAGGGCAAATCCCAGAACTAACCGAGACATAACCGGCGTTATCCTCTAAACTATTAATCGCAACCCGGTTTAATTGACTGTTTCAGTGTGGTACCATATTACTACGTGATCCAAACCAGGAAAAGCCCAGGATCTGGCCAACAAGTATGCGAAAAATGCGAAAGTAGGAGCCAGATCATGACAAATCCCAGACCTAACCGAGACATAACCGGCGGTATCCTCTAAAATATTAATCGCAACCAGGTTTAATTGACTGTTTCGGTGTGGTACCGCATTACTACGTGATCCGAACCAGAAAAAGCCCAGGATCTTGCCAACAAGTAGGCGAAAAATGCAAAGGTACGAGACAGATGAGGGCAAATCCCAGACCTAACCGAGACATAACCGGCGTTATCCTCCAAAATATTAATCGCAACCAGGTTTAATTGACTGTTACGGTGCGGTGTCCCACTACTACGTGATCCAATCCAGAAAAAGCCCACGATCTTGACAACAAGTAGGCGAAAAATGCGAAGCTACGAGACAGATGAGGGCAAATCCCAGAACTAACCGAGACATAACCGGCGTTATCCTCTAAACTATTAATCGCAACCCGGTTTAATTGACTGTTTCAGTGTGGTACCATATTACTACGTGATCCAAACCAGGAAAAGCCCAGGATCTGGCCAACAAGTATGCGAAAAATGCGAAAGTAGGAGCCAGATCATGACAAATCCCAGACCTAACCGAGACATAACCGGCGGTATCCTCTAAAATATTAATCGCAACCAGGTTTAATTGACTGTTTCGGTGTGGTACCGCATTACTACGTGATCCGAACCAGAAAAAGCCCAGGATCTTGCCAACAAGTAGGCGAAAAATGCAAAGGTACGAGACAGATGATTGCAAATACCAGAACTAACCCAGACATAACCAGCGTTATCCTCTAAGATACTAATCCGAACCAGCTTTTATTGACGGTTTCAGTGTGGTACCACATTACTACGTGATACAGACCAGAAAAAGGCCAGGATCTGGCCAGCAAGTATGCGAAAAATGCAAAAGTACGAGCCAGATGAGGGCAAATACCAGACCTATCCCAGACATAGCCGGCGTTATCCTCTAAAATGTTAATCGGAACCAGGTTTATTTGACTGTTTCAGTGTGGTACCACATTACTACGTGGTCCAAGCCAGAAAAGGGCCAGGATCTGGCCAACAAGTATGCGAAAAATGCGAAAGTGCGAGCCAGATGAGGGCAAACCCCAGACCCAACCGAGACATAACCGGCGTTATCCTGTAAAATATTAATCGCAACCAGGTTTAATTGACTGTTTCGGTGTGGTACCGCATTACTACGTGATCCAAACCAGAAAAAGGCCAGGATCTAGCCACCAAGTATGCGATAGATGCGAAAGTGCGAGCCAGATGAGGGCAAATACCAGAACTAACCCAGACATAACCGGCGTTATCCTCTAAAATATTAATCGGAACCAGGTTTAGTTGAATGTTTCAGTGTGGTACCAAATTACTACGTGGTCCAAGCCAGAAAAAGGCTAGGATCTGGCCAACAAGTATGCGAAAAATGCGAAAGTACGATCCAGATGAGGGCAAATCCCAGACCTAACCGAGACATAACCGGCGTTATCCTGTAAAATATTAAACGCAACCATGTTTAATTGACAGTTTCGGTGTGGTACCGCATTACTACGTGATCCAAACCAGAAAAAGCCCACGATCTTGACAACAAGTAGGCGAAAAATGCGAAGCTACGAGACAGATGAGGGCAAATCCCAGACCTAACCGAGACATAACCGGCGTTATCCTCTAAACTATTAATCGCAACCCGGTTTAATTGACTGTTTCAGTGTGGTACCATATTACTACGTGATCCAAACCAGGAAAAGCCCAGGATCTGGCCAACAAGTATGCGAAAAATGCGAAAGTAGGAGCCAGATCATGACAAATCCCAGACCTAACCGAGACATAACCGGCGTTATCCTCCAAAATATTAATCGCAACCAGGTTTAATTGACTGTTACGGTGCGGTGTCCCATTACTACGTGATCCAATCCAGAAAAAGCCCACGATCTTGACAACAAGTAGGCGAAAAATGCGAAGCTACGAGCCAGATGATTGCAAATACCAGAACTAACCCAGCCATAACCAGCGTTATCCTGTAAGATACTAATCCGAACCAGCTTTTATTGACGGCTTCAGTGTGGTACCACATTACTACGTGATACAGACCAGAAAAAGGCCAGGATCTGGCCAGCAAGTATGCGAAAAATGCAAAAGTACGAGCCAGATGAGGGCAAATACCAGACCTATCCCAGACATAGCCGGCGTTATCCTCTAAAATGTTAATCGGAACCAGGTTTATTTGACTGTTTCAGTGTGGTACCACATTACTACGTGGTCCAAGCCAGAAAAAGGCCAGGATCTGGCCAACAAGTATGCGAAAAATGCGAAAGTGCGAGCCAGATGAGGGCAAACCCCAGACCTAACCGAGACATAACCGGCGTTATCCTGTAAAATATTAATCGCAACCAGGTTTAATTGACTGTTTCGGTGTGGTACCGCATTACTACGTGATCCAAACCAGAAAAAGGCCAGGATCTAGCCACCAAGTATGCGATAGATGCGAAAGTGCGAGCCAGATGAGGGCAAATACCAGAACTAACCCAGACATAACCGGCGTTATCCTCTAAAATATTAATCGGAACCAGGTTTAGTTGAATGTTTCAGTGTGGTACCAAATTACTACGTGGTCCAAGCCAGAAGAAGGCCAGGATCTGGCCAACAAGTATGCGAAGAATGCGAAAGTACGTGCCAGATGAGGGCAAATCCCAGACCTAACCGAGACATAACCGGCGTTATCCTTTAAAATATTAATCGCAACCAGGTTTAATTGACTGTTTCAGTGTGGTACCATATTACTACGTGATCCAACCCAGGAAAAGCCCAGGATCTGGCCAACAAGTATGCGAAAAATGCGAAAGTACGAGGCAGATGAGGGCAAATCCCAGACCTAACCGAGACATAAGCGGCGTTCTCCTCTAAAATATTAATCGGAACAAGGTTTAATTGACTGTTTCAGTGTGGTACCATATTACTACGTGATCCAAACCAGGAAAAGCCCAGGATCTGGCCAACAAGTTTGCGAAAAATGCGAAAGTAGGAGCCAGATCAGGGCAAATCCCAGACCTAACCGAGACATAACCGGCGTTATCCTCTAAAATATTAATCGCAACCAGGTTTAATTGACTGTTTCGGTGTGGTACCGCATTACTACGTGATCCGAACCAGAAAAAGCCCAGGATCTTGCCAACAAGTAGGCGAAAAATGCAAGGGTACGAGCCAGATGAGGGCAAATCCCAGACCTAACCGAGACATAACCGGCGTTATCATCTAAACTATTAATCGCAACCCGGTTTAATTGACTGTTACGGTGTGGTACCGCATTACTGCGTGATCCAAACCAGAAAAAGGCCAGGATCTAGCCATCAAGTATGCGATAAATGCGAAAGTGCGAGCCAGATGAGGGCAAATCCCAGACCTAACCGAGACATAACCGGCGTTATCCTCTAACATATTAATCGCAACCAGGTTTAATTGACTGTTTCGGTGTGGTACCGCATTACTACGTGATCCAAGCCAGAAAAAGGCCAGGATCTGGCCAACAAGTATGCGAAAAATGCAAAGGTACGAGACAGATGAGGGCAAATACCAGAACTAACCCAGACATAACCGGCGTTATCCTCTAAAATATTAATCGGAACCAGGTTTACTTGACTGTTTTGGTGAGGTGCCGCAATACTACGTGATCCAAACCAGAAAAAGGCCAGGATCTAGCCATCAAGTATGCGATAGATGCGAAAGTGCGAGCCAGATGATGGCAAATACCAGAACTAACCCAGACATAACCGGCGTTATCCTCGAAAATATTAATCGCAACCAGGTTTAATTGACTGTTTCGGTGTGGTACCGCATTACTACGTGATCCGAACCAGAAAAAGCCCAGGATCTTGACAACAAGTAAGCGAAAAATGCAAAGGTACGAGCCAGATGAGGGCAAATCCCAGACCTAACCGAGACATAACCGGCGTTATCCTCCAAAATATTAATCGCAACAAGGTGTAACTGACAGTTTCGGTGTGGTACCGCATTACTACGTGATCCGAACCAGAAAAAGCCCAGGATCTTGCCAGCAAGTAGGCGAAAAATGCGAAGCTACGTGCCAGATGATTGCAAATACCAGAACTAACGCAGCCATAACCACCGTTATCCTCTAAGATACTAATCCGAACCAGCTTTTATTGGCGGTTTCAGTGTGGTACCACATTACTACGTGATACAGACCAGAAAAAGGCCAGGATCTGGCCAGCAAGTATGCGAAAAATGCGAAAGTACGAGCCAGATGAGAGCAAATACCAGACCTATCCCAGACATAGCCGGCGTTATCCTCTAAAATATTAATCGGAACCAGGTTTATTTGACTGTTTCAGTGTGGTACCACATTACTACGTGGTCCAAGCCAGAAAAAGGCCACGATCTGGCCAACAAGTATGCGAAAAATGCGAAAGTGCGAGCCAGATGAGGGCAAATCCCAGACCTAACCGAGACATAACCGGCGTTATCCTCTAAAAGATTAATCGTAACCAGGTTTTATTGACGGTTTCAGTGTGGTACCACATTACTACGTGATAAAGACCAGAAAAAGGCCAGGATCTGGCCAGCAAGTATGCGAAAAATGCGAAAGTGCGAGCCAGCTGAGGGCAAATCCCAGACCTAACCGAGACATAACCGGCGTTATCCACTAAAATATTAATCGCAACCAGGTTTAATTGACTGTATCGGTGTGGTACCGCATTACTGCGTGATCCAAGCCAGAAAAAGGCCAGGATCTGGCCAACAAGTATGCGAAAAATGCAAAGGTACGAGACAGATGAGGGCAAATACCAGAACTAACCCAGACATAACCGGCGTTATCCTCTAAAGTATTAATCGGAACCAGGTTTACTTGACTGTTTCGGTGTGGTGCCGCAATACTACGTTATCCAAACCAGAAAAAGGCCAGGATCTAGTCATCAAGTATGCGATAGATGCGAAAGTGCGAGCCAGATGATGGCAAATACCAGAACTAACCCAGACATAACCGGCGTTATCCTCGAAAATATTAATCGGAACCAGGTTTAGTTGAATGTTTCAGTGTGGTACCTAATTACTACGTGGTCCAAGCCAGAAAAAGGCCAGGATCTGGCCAACAAGTATGCGAAAAATGCGAAAGTACGAGCCACATGAGGGCAAATCCCAGACCTAACCGAGACATAACCGGCGTTATCCTCTAAAATATTAATCGCAACCAGGTTTAATTGACTGTTTCGGTGTGGTACCGCATTACTACGTGATCCGAACCAGAAAAAGCCCAGGATCTTGACAACAAGTAGGCGAAAAATGCAAAGGTACGAGCCAGATGAGGGCAAATCCCAGACCTAACCGAGACATAACCGGCGTTATCCTCCAAAATATTAATCGCAACAAGGTGTAATTGACAGTTTCGGTGTGGTACCGCATTACTACGTGATCCGAACCAGAAAAAGCCCAGGATCTTGCCAACAAGCAGGCGAAAAATGCGAAGCTACGTGCCAGATGATTGCAAATACCAGAACTAACGCAGCCATAACCACCGTTATCCTCTAAGATACTAATCCGAACCAGCTTTTATTGGCGGTTTCAGTGTGGTACCACATTACTACGTGATACAGACCAGAAAAAGGCCAGGATCTGGCCAGCAAGTATGCGTAAAATGCGAAAGTACGAGCTAGATGAGAGCAAATACCAGACCTATCCCAGACATAGCCGGCGTTATCCTCTAAAATATTAATCGGAACCAGGTTTATTTGACTGTTTCAGTGTGGTACCACATTACTACATGGTCCAAGCCAGAAAAAGGCCAGGATCTGGCCAACAAGTATGCGAAAAATGCGAAAGTACGAGCCAGGTGAGGGCAAATCCCAGACCTAAGCCAGACATAACCGGCGTGATCCTCTAAAATATTAATCGCAACCAGGTTTAATTGACAGTTTCGGTGTGGTACCGCATTACTACGTGATCCAAACCAGAAAAAGGCCAGGATCTGGCCAACAAGTATGCGAAAAATGCGAAAGTACGATCCAGATGAGGGCAAATCCCAGACCTAACCGAGACATAACCGGCGTTATCCTGTAAAATATTAAACGCAACCAGGTTTAATTGACAGTTTCGGTGTGGTACCGCATTACTACGTGATCCAAACCAGAAAAAGCCCACGATCTTGACAACAAGTAGGCGAAAAATGCGAAGCTACGAGACAGATGAGGGCAAATCCCAGAACTAACCGAGACATAACCGGCGTTATCCTCTAAACTATTAATCGCAACCCGGTTTAATTGACTGTTTCAGTGTGGTACCATATTACTACGTGATCCAAACCAGGAAAAGCCCAGGATCTGGCCAACAAGTATGCGAAAAATGCGAAAGTAGGAGCCAGATCATGACAAATCCCAGACCTAACCGAGACATAACCGGCGGTATCCTCTAAAATATTAATCGCAACCAGGTTTAATTGACTGTTTCGGTGTGGTACCGCATTACTACGTGATCCGAACCAGAAAAAGCCCAGGATCTTGCCAACAAGTAGGCGAAAAATGCAAAGGTACGAGACAGATGATTGCAAATACCAGAACTAACCCAGACATAACCAGCGTTATCCTCTAAGATACTAATCCGAACCAGCTTTTATTGACGGTTTCAGTGTGGTACCACATTACTACGTGATACAGACCAGAAAAAGGCCAGGATCTGGCCAGCAAGTATGCGAAAAATGCAAAAGTACGAGCCAGATGAGGGCAAATACCAGACCTATCCCAGACATAGCCGGCGTTATCCTCTAAAATGTTAATCGGAACCAGGTTTATTTGACTGTTTCAGTGTGGTACCACATTACTACGTGGTCCAAGCCAGAAAAGGGCCAGGATCTGGCCAACAAGTATGCGAAAAATGCGAAAGTGCGAGCCAGATGAGGGCAAACCCCAGACCTAACCGAGACATAACCGGCGTTATCCTGTAAAATATTAATCGCAACCAGGTTTAATTGACTGTTTCGGTGTGGTACCGCATTACTACGTGATCCAAACCAGAAAAAGGCCAGGATCTAGCCACCAAGTATGCGATAGATGCGAAAGTGCGAGCCAGATGAGGGCAAATACCAGAACTAACCCAGACATAACCGGCGTTATCCTCTAAAATATTAATCGGAACCAGGTTTAGTTGAATGTTTCAGTGTGGTACCAAATTACTACGTGGTCCAAGCCAGAAGAAGGCCAGGATCTGGCCAACAAGTATGCGAAGAATGCGAAAGTACGTGCCAGATGAGGGCAAATTCCAGACCTAACCGAGACATAACCG
The DNA here is from genome assembly GCF_051014445.1 of Colletes latitarsis. NCBI lineage: Eukaryota > Metazoa > Arthropoda > Insecta > Hymenoptera > Colletidae > Colletes > Colletes latitarsis. The sequence continues at coordinate 2,100,699 of NC_135134.1, read as the reverse complement.
GCGTTATCCTTTAAAATATTAATCGCAACCAGGTTTAATTGACTGTTTCAGTGTGGTACCATATTACTACGTGATCCAACCCAGGAAAAGCCCAGGATCTGGCCAACAAGTATGCGAAAAATGCGAAAGTACGAGGCAGATGAGGGCAAATCCCAGACCTAACCGAGACATAAGCGGCGTTCTCCTCTAAAATATTAATCGGAACAAGGTTTAATTGACTGTTTCAGTGTGGTACCATATTACTACGTGATCCAAACCAGGAAAAGCCCAGGATCTGGCCAACAAGTTTGCGAAAAATGCGAAAGTAGGAGCCAGATCAGGGCAAATCCCAGACCTAACCGAGACATAACCGGCGTTATCCTCTAAAATATTAATCGCAACCAGGTTTAATTGACTGTTTCGGTGTGGTACCGCATTACTACGTGATCCGAACCAGAAAAAGCCCAGGATCTTGCCAACAAGTAGGCGAAAAATGCAAGGGTACGAGCCAGATGAGGGCAAATCCCAGACCTAACCGAGACATAACCGGCGTTATCATCTAAACTATTAATCGCAACCCGGTTTAATTGACTGTTACGGTGTGGTACCGCATTACTGCGTGATCCAAACCAGAAAAAGGCCAGGATCTAGCCATCAAGTATGCGATAAATGCGAAAGTGCGAGCCAGATGAGGGCAAATCCCAGACCTAACCGAGACATAACCGGCGTTATCCTCTAACATATTAATCGCAACCAGGTTTAATTGACTGTTTCGGTGTGGTACCGCATTACTACGTGATCCAAGCCAGAAAAAGGCCAGGATCTGGCCAACAAGTATGCGAAAAATGCAAAGGTACGAGACAGATGAGGGCAAATACCAGAACTAACCCAGACATAACCGGCGTTATCCTCTAAAATATTAATCGGAACCAGGTTTACTTGACTGTTTTGGTGAGGTGCCGCAATACTACGTGATCCAAACCAGAAAAAGGCCAGGATCTAGCCATCAAGTATGCGATAGATGCGAAAGTGCGAGCCAGATGATGGCAAATACCAGAACTTACCCAGACATAACCGGCGTTATAATCTAAAATATTAATCGGAACCAGGTTTAGTTCAATGTTTCAGTGTGGTACCTAATTACTACGTGGTCCAAGCCAGAAAAAGGCCAGGATCTGGCCAACAAGTATGCGAAAAATGCGAAAGTACGAGCCAGATGATGGCAAATCCTAGACCTAACCGAGACATAACCGGCGTTATCCTCTAAAATATTAATCGCAACCAGGTTTAATTGACTGTTTCGGTGTGGTACCGCATTACTACGTGATCCGAACCAGAAAAAGCCCAGGATCTTGACAACAAGTAAGCGAAAAATGCAAAGGTACGAGCCAGATGAGGGCAAATCCCAGACCTAACCGAGACATAACCGGCGTTATCCTCCAAAATATTAATCGCAACAAGGTGTAACTGACAGTTTCGGTGTGGTACCGCATTACTACGTGATCCGAACCAGAAAAAGCCCAGGATCTTGCCAGCAAGTAGGCGAAAAATGCGAAGCTACGTGCCAGATGATTGCAAATACCAGAACTAACGCAGCCATAACCACCGTTATCCTCTAAGATACTAATCCGAACCAGCTTTTATTGGCGGTTTCAGTGTGGTACCACATTACTACGTGATACAGACCAGAAAAAGGCCAGGATCTGGCCAGCAAGTATGCGAAAAATGCGAAAGTGCGAGCCAGATGAGGGCAAATCCCAGACCTAACCGAGACATAACCGGCGTTATCCTCTAAAAGATTAATCGTAACCAGGTTTTATTGACGGTTTCAGTGTGGTACCACATTACTACGTGATAAAGACCAGAAAAAGGCCAGGATCTGGCCAGCAAGTATGCGAAAAATGCGAAAGTGCGAGCCAGCTGAGGGCAAATCCCAGACCTAACCGAGACATAACCGGCGTTATCCACTAAAATATTAATCGCAACCAGGTTTACTTGACTGTTTCGGTGTGGTACCGCATTACTACGTGATCCAAACCAGAAAAAGGCCAGGATCCAGCCATCAAGTATGCGATAAATGCGAAAGTGCGAGCCAGATGAGGGCAAATCCCAGACCTAACCGAGACATAACCGGCGTTATCCTCTAAAATATTAATCGCAACCAGGTTTAATTGACTGTTTCGGTGTGGTACCGCATTACTACGCGATCCAAGCCAGAAAAAGGCCAGGATCTGGCCAACAAGTATGCGAAAAATGCAAAGGTACGAGACAGATGAGGGCAAATACCAGAACTAACCCAGACATAACCGGCGTTATCCTCTAAAATATTAATCGGAACCAGGTTTACTTGACTGTTTCGGTGAGGTGCCGCAATACTACGTGATCCAAACCAGAAAAAGGCCAGGATCTAGCCATCAAGTATGCGATAGATGCGAAAGTGCGAGCCAGATGATGGCAAATACCAGAACTAACCCAGACATAACCGGCGTTATCCTCTAAAACATTAATCGGAACCAGGTTTAGTTGAATGTTTCAGTGTGGTACCTAATTACTACGTGGTCCAAGCCAGAAAAAGGCCAGGATCTGGCCAACAAGTATGCGAAAAATGCGAAAGTACGAGCCAGATGAGGGCAAATCCCAGACCTAACCGAGACATAACCGGCGTTATCCTCTAAAATATTAATCGCAACCAGGTTCAATTGACTGTTTCGGTGTGGTACCGCATTACTACGTGATCCAAACCAAAAAAAGGCCAGGATCTAGCCATCAAGTATGCGATAGATGCGAAAGTGCGAGCCAGATGAGGGCAAATCCCAGACCTAACCGAGACATAACCGGCGTTATCCTCCAAAATATTCATCGCAACCAGGTTTCATTGACTGCTTCGGTGCGGTACCACATTACGACGGGATACAAACCCGAAAAAGCCCTGGATCTGGCCTACAAGTATACGAGCAATGCGAAAGTACGAGCCAGATGAGGGCAAATCTCAGACCTAAGCCAGACATAACCTGCGTGATCCTCTAAAATATTAATCGCAACCAGGTTTAATTGACAGTTTCGGTGTGGTACCGCATTACAACGTGATCCAAACCAGAAAAAGGCCAGGATCTAGCCATCAAGTATGCGATAGATGCGAAAGTGCGAGCCAGATGAGGGCAAATACCAGAACTAACCCAGACATAACAGGCGTTATCCTCTAAAATATTAATCGGAACCAGGTTTAGTTGAATGTTTCAGTGTCGTACCTAATTACTACGTGGTCCAAGCCAGAAAAAGGCCAGGATCTGGCCAACACGTATGCGATAAATGTGAAAGTACGAGCAAGATGAGGGCAAATCCCAGACCTAACCGAAACATAACCGGCGTTATCCTTTAAAATATTAATCGCAACCAGGTTTAATTGACTGCTTCGGTGTGGTGCCGCATTACTACGTGATCCGAGCCAGAAAAAGCCCAGGATCTTGACAACAAGTAGGCGAAAAATGCAAAGGTACGAGCCAGATGAGGGGAAATCCCAGACGTAACCGAGACATAACCGGCGTTATCCTCCAAAATATTAATCGCAATCAGGTTTAATTGACTGCTACGGTGCGGTGCCGCATTACTACGTGATCCAAACCAGAAAAAGCCCAGGATCTTGACAACAAGTAGGCGAAAAATGCGAAGCTACGAGCCAGATGATTGCAAATACCAGAACTAACCCAGCCATAACCAGCGTTATCCTCTAAGATACCAATCCGAACCAGCTTTTATTGACGGTGTCAGTGTGGTACCACATTACTACGTGGTCCAAGCCAGAAAAAGGCCAGGATCTGGCCAACAAGTATGCGAAAAATGCGAAAGTACGATCCAGATGAGGGCAAATCCCAGACCTAACCGAGACATAACCGGCGTTATCCTGTAAAATATTAATCGCAACCAGGTTTAATTGACAGTTTCGGTGTGGTACCGCATTACTACGTGACCCAAACCAGAAAATGGCCAGGATCTAGCCACCAAGTATGCAATAGATGCCAAAGTACGAGCCACATGAGGGCAAATCCCAGACCTAACCGAGACATAAGCGGCGTTATCCTCTAATATATTAATCGGAACCAGGTTTAATTGACTGTTTCAGTGTGGTACCATATTACTACGTGATCCAAACCAGGAAAAGCCCAGGATCTGGCCAACAAGTATGCGAAAAATGCGAAAGTAGGAGCCAGATCATGACAAATCCCAGACCTAACCGAGACATAACCGGGGTTATCCTCTAAAATATTAATCGGAACCAGGTTTAGTTGAATGTTTCAGTGTGGTACCTAATTACTTCGTGGTCCAAGCCAGAAAAAGGCCAGGATCTGGCCAACAAGTAGGCGAAAAATGCAAAGGTACGAGACAGATGAGGGCAAATACCAGACCTATCCCAGACATAGCCGGCGTTATCCTCTAAAATGTTAATCGGAACCAGGTTTATTTGACTGTTTCAGTGTGGTACCACATTACCACGTGGTCCAAGCCAGAAAAAGGCCAGGATCTGGCCAACAAGTATGCGAAAAATGCGAAAGTGCGAGCCAGCTGAGGGCAAATCCCAGACCTAACCGAGACATAACCGGCGTTATCCACTAAAATATTAATCGCAACCAGGTTTACTTGACTGTTTCGGTGTGGTACCGCATTACTACGTGATCCAAACCAGAAAAAGGCCAGGATCCAGCCATCAAGTATGCGATAAATGCGAAAGTGCGAGCCAGATGAGGGCAAATCCCAGACCTAACCGAGACATAACCGGCGTTATCCTCTAAAATATTAATCGCAACCAGGTTTAATTGACTGTTTCGGTGTGGTACCGCATTACTACGCGATCCAAGCCAGAAAAAGGCCAGGATCTGGCCAACAAGTATGCGAAAAATGCAAAGGTACGAGACAGATGAGGGCAAATACCAGAACTAACCCAGACATAACCGGCGTTATCCTCTAAAATATTAATCGGAACCAGGTTTACTTGACTGTTTCGGTGAGGTGCCGCAATACTACGTGATCCAAACCAGAAAAAGGCCAGGATCTAGCCATCAAGTATGCGATAGATGCGAAAGTGCGAGCCAGATGATGGCAAATACCAGAACTAACCCAGACATAACCGGCGTTATCCTCTAAAACATTAATCGGAACCAGGTTTAGTTGAATGTTTCAGTGTGGTACCTAATTACTACGTGGTCCAAGCCAGAAAAAGGCCAGGATCTGGCCAACAAGTATGCGAAAAATGCGAAAGTACGAGCCAGATGAGGGCAAATCCCAGACCTAACCGAGACATAACCGGCGTTATCCTCTAAAATATTAATCGCAACCAGGTTCAATTGACTGTTTCGGTGTGGTACCGCATTACTACGTGATCGAAACCAAAAAAAGGCCAGGATCTAGCCATCAAGTATGCGATAGATGCGAAAGTGCGAGCCAGATGAGGGCAAATCCCAGACCTAACCGAGACATAACCGGCGTTATCCTCCAAAATATTCATCGCAACCAGGTTTCATTGACTGCTTCGGTGCGGTACCACATTACGACGGGATACAAACCCGAAAAAGCCCTGGATCTGGCCTACAAGTATACGAGCAATGCGAAAGTACGAGCCAGATGAGGGCAAATCTCAGACCTAAGCCAGACATAACCTGCGTGATCCTCTAAAATATTAATCGCAACCAGGTTTAATTGACAGTTTCGGTGTGGTACCGCATTACAACGTGATCCAAACCAGAAAAAGGCCAGGATCTAGCCATCAAGTATGCGATAGATGCGAAAGTGCGAGCCAGATGAGGGCAAATACCAGAACTAACCCAGACATAACAGGCGTTATCCTCTAAAATATTAATCGGAACCAGGTTTAGTTGAATGTTTCAGTGTCGTACCTAATTACTACGTGGTCCAAGCCAGAAAAAGGCCAGGATCTGGCCAACACGTATGCGATAAATGTGAAAGTACGAGCAAGATGAGGGCAAATCCCAGACCTAACCGAAACATAACCGGCGTTATCCTTTAAAATATTAATCGCAACCAGGTTTAATTGACTGCTTCGGTGTGGTGCCGCATTACTACGTGATCCGAGCCAGAAAAAGCCCAGGATCTTGACAACAAGTAGGCGAAAAATGCAAAGGTACGAGCCAGATGAGGGGAAATCCCAGACGTAACCGAGACATAACCGGCGTTATCCTCCAAAATATTAATCGCAATCAGGTTTAATTGACTGCTACGGTGCGGTGCCGCATTACTACGTGATCCAAACCAGAAAAAGCCCAGGATCTTGACAACAAGTAGGCGAAAAATGCGAAGCTACGAGCCAGATGATTGCAAATACCAGAACTAACCCAGCCATAACCAGCGTTATCCTCTAAGATACCAATCCGAACCAGCTTTTATTGACGGTGTCAGTGTGGTACCACATTACTACGTGGTCCAAGCCAGAAAAAGGCCAGGATCTGGCCAACAAGTATGCGAAAAATGCGAAAGTACGATCCAGATGAGGGCAAATCCCAGACCTAACCGAGACATAACCGGCGTTATCCTGTAAAATATTAATCGCAACCAGGTTTAATTGACAGTTTCGGTGTGGTACCGCATTACTACGTGACCCAAACCAGAAAATGGCCAGGATCTAGCCACCAAGTATGCAATAGATGCCAAAGTACGAGCCACATGAGGGCAAATCCCAGACCTAACCGAGACATAAGCGGCGTTATCCTCTAATATATTAATCGGAACCAGGTTTAATTGACTGTTTCAGTGTGGTACCATATTACTACGTGATCCAAACCAGGAAAAGCCCAGGATCTGGCCAACAAGTATGCGAAAAATGCGAAAGTAGGAGCCAGATCATGACAAATCCCAGACCTAACCGAGACATAACCGGGGTTATCCTCTAAAATATTAATCGGAACCAGGTTTAGTTGAATGTTTCAGTGTGGTACCTAATTACTTCGTGGTCCAAGCCAGAAAAAGGCCAGGATCTGGCCAACAAGTAGGCGAAAAATGCAAAGGTACGAGACAGATGAGGGCAAATACCAGACCTATCCCAGACATAGCCGGCGTTATCCTCTAAAATGTTAATCGGAACCAGGTTTATTTGACTGTTTCAGTGTGGTACCACATTACCACGTGGTCCAAGCCAGAAAAAGGCCAGGATCTGGCCAACAAGTATGCGAAAAATGCGAAAGTGCGAGCCAGATGAGGGCAAACCCCAGACCTAACCGAGACATAACCGGCGTTATCCTGTAAAATATTAATCGCAACCAGGTTTAATTGACTGTTTCGGTGTGGTACCGCATTACTACGAGATCCAAACCAGAAAAAGGCCAGGATCTAGCCACCAAGTATGCGATAGATGCGAAAGTGCGAGCCAGATGAGGGCAAATACCAGAACTAACCCAGACATAACCGGCATTATCCTCTAAAATATTAATCGGAACCAGGTTTAGTTGAATGTTTCAGTGTGGTACCAAATTACTACGTGGTACAAGCCAGAAAAAGGCCAGGATCTGGCCAACAAGTATGCGAAAAATGCGAAAGTACGTGCCAGATGAGGGCAAATCCCAGACCTAACCGAGACATAACCGGCGTTATCCTGTAAAGTATTAATCGCAACCAGGTTTAATTGACAGTTTCGGTGTGGTACCGCATTACTACGTGACCCAAACCAGAAAATGGCCAGGATCTAGCCACCAAGTATGCAATAGATGCCAAAGTACGAGCCACATGAGGGCAAATCCCAGACCTAACCGAGACATAAGCGGCGTTATCCTCTAATATATTAATCGGAACCAGGTTTAATTGACTGTTTCAGTGTGGTACCATATTACTACGTGATCCAAACCAGGAAAAGCCCAGGATCTGGCCAACAAGTATGCGAAAAATGCGAAAGTAGGAGCCAGATCATGACAAATCCCAGACCTAACCGAGACATAACCGGGGTTATCCTCTAAAATATTAACCGGAACCAGGTTTAGTTGAATGTTTCAGTGTGGTACCTAATTACTTCGTGGTCCAAGCCAGAAAAAGGCCAGGATCTGGCCAACAAGTAGGCGAAAAATGCAAAGGTACGAGACAGATGAGGGCAAATACCAGACCTATCCCAGACATAGCCGGCGTTATCCTCTAAAATGTTAATCGGAACCAGGTTTATTTGACTGTTTCAGTGTGGTACCACATTACCACGTGCTCCAAGCCAGAAAAAGGCCAGGATCTGGCCAACAAGTATGCGAAAAATGCGAAAGTGCGAGCCAGATGAGGGCAAACCCCAGACCTAACCGAGACATAACCGGCGTTATCCTGTAAAATATTAATCGCAACCAGGTTTAATTGACTGTTTCGGTGTGGTACCGCATTACTACGTGATCCAAACCAGAAAAAGGCCAGGATCTAGCCACCAAGTATGCGATAGATGCGAAAGTGCGAGCCAGATGTGGGCAAATACCAGAACTAACCCAGACATAACCGGCATTATCCTCTAAAATATTAATCGGAACCAGGTTTAGTTGAATGTTTCAGTGTGGTACCAAATTACTACGTGGTACAAGCCAGAAAAAGGCCAGGATCTGGCCAACAAGTATGCGAAAAATGCGAAAGTACGTGCCAGATGAGGGCAAATCCCAGACCTAACCGAGACATAACCGGCGTTATCCTTTAAAATATTAATCGCAACCAGGTTTAATTGACTGTTTCAGTGTGGTACCATATTACTACGTGATCCAAACCAGGAAAAGCCCAGGATCTGGCCAACAAGTATGCGAAAAATGCGAAAGTACGAGCCAGATGAGGGCAAATCCCAGACCTAACCGAGACATAAGCGGCGTTCTCCTCTAAAATATTAATCGGAACCAGGTTTAATTGACTGTTTCAGTGTGGTACCATATTACTACGTGATCCAAACCAGGAAAAGCCCCGGATCTGGCCAACAAGTATGCGAAAAATGCGAAAGTAGGAGCCAGATCAGGGCAAATCCCAGACCTAACCGAGACATAACCGGCGTTATCCTCTAAGCTATTAATCGCAACCAGGTTTAATTGACTGTTTCGCTGTGGTACCGCATTACTACGTGATCCAAACCAGAAAAAGGCCAAGATCTAGCCATCAAGTATGCGATAAATGCGAAAGTGCGAGCCAGATGAGGGCAAATCCCAGACCTAACCGAGACATAACCGGCGTTATCCTCTAAAATATTAATCGCAACCAGGTTTAATTGACTGTTTCGGTGTGGTACCGCATTACTACGTGATCCGAACCAGAAAAAGCCCAGGATCTTGCCAACAAGTAGGCGAAAAATGCAAAGGTACGAGCCAGATGAGGGCAAATCCCAGACCTAACCGAGACATAACCGGCGTTATCCTCTAAACTATTAATCGCAACCCGGTTTAATTGACTGTTACGGTGTGGTACCGCATTACTACGTTATCCAAACCAGAAAAAGCCCAGGATCTTGACAACAAGTAGGCGAAAAATGCGAAGGTACGAGCCAGATGATTGCAAATACCAGAACTAACCCAGCCATAACCATCGTTATCCTCTAAGATACTAATCGGAACCAGCTTTTATTGACGGTTTCGGTTAGGTACCACATTACTACGTGATACAGACCAGAAAAAGGCCAGGATCTGGCCAGCAAGTATGCGAAAAATGCGAAAGTGCGAGCCAGCTGAGGGCAAATCCCAGACCTAACCGAGACATAACCGACGTTATCCACTAAAATATTAATCGCAACCAGGTTTACTTGACTGTTTCGGTGTGGTACCGCATTACTACGTGATCCAAACCAGAAAAAGGCCGGGATCTAGCCATCAAGTATGCGAAAAATGCGAAGGTACGAGCCAGATGAGGGCAAATCCCAGACCTAACCGAGACATAACCGGCGTTATCCTCTAAAATATTAATCGCAACCAGGTTTAATTGACTGTTTCGGTGTGGTACCGCATTACTACGTGATCCAAGCCAGAAAAAGGCCAGGATCTTGACAACAAGTAGGCGAAAAATGCGAAGGTACGAGCCAGATGATTGCAAATACCAGAACTAACCCAGCCATAACCAGCGTTATCCTCTAAGATACTAATCGGAACCAGCTTTTATTGACGGTTTCGGTTAGGTACCACATTACTACGTGATACAGACCAGAAAAAGGCCAGGATCTGGCCAGCAAGTATGCGAAAAATGCGAAAGTGCGAGCCAGCTGAGGGCAAATCCCAGACCTAACCGAGACATAACCGGCGTTATCCACTAAAATATTAATCGCAACCAGGTTTACTTGACTGTTTCGGTGTGGTACCGCATTACTACGTGATCCAAACCAGAAAAAGGCCGGGATCTAGCCATCAAGTATGCGAAAAATGCGAAGGTACGAGCCAGATGAGGGCAAATCCCAGACCTAACCGAGACATAACCGGCGTTATCCTCTAAAATATTAATCGCAACCAGGTTTAATTGACTGTTTCGGTGTGGTACCGCATTACTACGTGATCCAAGCCAGAAAAAGGCCAGGATCTGGCCAGCAAGTATGCGAAAAATGCGAAAGTGCGAGCCAGCTGAGGGCAAATCCCAGACCTAACCGAGACATAACCGGCGTTATCCACTAAAATATTAATCGGAACCAGGTTTACTTGACTGTTTCGGTGTGGTGCCGCAATACTACGTGATCCAAACCAGAGAAAGGCCAGGATCTAGCCATCAAGTATGCGATAGATGCGAAAGTGCGAGCCAGATGAGGGCAAATACCAGAACTAACCCAGACATAACCAGCGTTATCCTCTAAAATATTAATCGGAACCAGGTTTAGTTGAATGTTTCAGTGTGGCACCTAATTACTACGTGGTCCAAGCCAGAAAAAGGCCAGGATCTGGCCAACAAGTATGCGAAAAATGCGAAAGTACGGGCCAGATGAGGGCAAATCCCAGACCTAACCGAGACATAACCGGCGTTATCCTCTAAAATATTAATCGCAACCAGGTTTAATTGACTGTTTCTGTGTGGTACCGCATTACTACGTGATCCGAACCAGAAAAAGCCCAGGATCTTGACAACAAGTAGGCGAAAAATGCAAAGGTACGAGCCAGATGAGGGCAAATCCCAGACCTAACCGAGACATAACTGGCGTTATCCTCCAAAATATTAATCGCAACAAGGTGTAATTGACAGTTTCGGTGTGGTACCGCATTACTACGTGATCCGAACCAGAAAAAGCCCAGGATCTTGCCAACAAGTAGGCGAAAAATGCGAACCTACGTGCCAGATGATTGCAAATACCAGAACTAACGCAGCCATAACCACCGTTATCCTCTAAGATACTAATCCGAACCAGCTTTTATTGGCGGTTTCAGTGTGGTACCACATTACTACGTGATACAGACCAGAAAAAGGCCAGGATCTGGCCAGCAAGTATGCGAAAAATACGAAAGTACGAGCCAGATGAGAGCAAATACCAGACCTATCCCAGACATAGCCGGCGTTATCCTCTAAAATATTAATCGGAACCAGGTTTATTTGACTGTTTCAGTGTGGTACCACATTACTACGTGGTCCAAGCCAGAAAAAGGCCAGGATCTGGCCAACAAGTATGCGAAAAATGCGAAAGTGCGAGCCAGATGAGGGCAAATCCCAGAACTAACCGAGACATAACCGGCGTTATCCTCTAAAAGATTAATCGCAACCAGGTTTTATTGACGGTTTCAGTGAGGTACTACATTACTACGTGATACAGACCAGAAAAAGGCCAGGATCTAGCCATCAAGTATGCGATAGATGCGAAAGTGCGAGCCAGATGAGGGCAAATCCCAAACCTAACCGAGACATAACCGGCGTTATCCTCCAAAATATTCATCGCAACCAGGTTTAATTGACTGTTACGGTGCGGTGCCGCATTACTACGAGATCCAATCCCGAAAAATCCCAGGATCTTGACAACAAGTAGGCGAAAAATGCGAAGCTACGAGCCAGATGATTGCAAATACCAGAACTAACCCAGCCATAACCAGCGTTATCCTCAAAGATACTAATCCGAACCAGCTTTTATTGTCGGTTTCAGTGTGGTACTACATTACTACGTGATACAGACCAGAAAAAGGCCAGGATCTAGCCATCAAGTATGCGATAGATGCGAAAGTGCGAGCCAGATGAGGGCAAATCCCAAACCTAACCGAGACATAACCGGCGTTATCCTCCAAAATATTCATCGCAACCAGGTTTCATTGACTGCTTCGGTGCGGTACCACATTACGACGGGATACAAACCCGAAAAAGCCCTGGATCTGGCCAACAAGTATACGAGCAATGCGAAAGTACGAGCCAGATGAGGGCAAAGCCCAGACGTAAGCCAAACATAACCGGCGTTATCCTCTAAAATATCAATCGCAACCAGGTTTAATTGACAGTTTCGCTGTGGTACCGCATTACTACGTGATCCAAACCAGAAAAAGGCCAGGATCTAGCCATCCAGTATGCGATAGATGCGAAAGTGCGAGCCGGATGAGGGCAAATACCAAAACTAACCCAGACATAACCGGCGTTATCCTCTAAAATATTAATCGCAACCAGGTTTAATTGACTGTTTCGGTGTGGTACCGCATTACTACGTGATCCGAACCAGAAAAAGCCCAGGATCTTGACAACAAGTAGGCGAAAAATGCAAAGGTGCGAGACAGATGAGGGCAAATCCCAGACCTAACCGAGACATAACCGGCGTTATCCTCCAAAATATTAATCGCAACCAGGTTTAATTGACTGTTACGGTGCGGTGCCGCATTACTACGAGATCCAATCCCGAAAAAGCCCAGGATCTTGACAACAAGTAGGCGAAAAATGCGAAGCTACGAGCCAGATGATTGCAAATACCAGAACTAACCCAGCCATAACCAGCGTTATCCTCAAAGATACTAATCCGAACCAGCTTTTATTGTCGGTTTCAGTGCGGTACCACATTACTACGTGATACAGACCAGAAAAAGGCCAGGATCTGGCCAGCAAGTATGCGAAAAATGCAAAAGTACGAGCCAGATGAGGGCAAATACCAGACCTATCCCAGACATAGCCGGCGTTATCCTGTAAAATGTTAAACGGAACCAGGTTTATTTGACTGTTTCAGTGTGGTACCACATTACTACGTGGTCCAAGCCAGAAAAAGGCCAGGATCTGGCCAACAAGTATGCGAAAAACGCGAAAGTGCGAGCCAGATGAGGGCAAATCCCAGACCTAACCGAGACATAAGCGGCGTTATCCTCTAAAATGTTAATCGGAACCAGGTTTAATTAACTGTTTCAGTGTGGTACCATATTACTACGTGATCCAAACCAGGAAAAGCCCAGGATCTGGCCAACAAGTATTCGAAAAATGCGAAAGTACGAGCCAGATGAGGGCAAATCCCAGACCCAACCGAGACATAAGCGGCGTTATCCTCTAAAATATTAATCGGAACCAGGTTTAATTGACTGTTTCAGTGTGGTACCATATTACTACGAGATCCAAACCAGAAAAAGGCCAGGATCTGGCCAACAAGTATCCGAAAAATGTGAAAGTAGGAGCCAGATCAGGGCAAATCCCAGACCTAACCGAGACATAACCGGCGTTATCCTCTAAGCTATTAATCGCAACAAGGTTTAATTGACTGTTTTGCTGTGGTACCGCATTACTACGTGATCCAAACCAGAAAAAGGCCAGGATCTAGCCATCAAGTATGCGATAGATGCGAAAGTGCGAGCCAGAGTGGGCAAATACCAGAACTAACCCAGACATAACCGGCGTTATCCTCCAAAACATTAATCGGAACCAGGTTTAGTTGAATGTTTCAGTGTGGTACCTAATTACTACGTGGTCCAAGCCAGAAAAAGGCCAGGATCTGGCCAACAAGTATGCGAAAAATGCGAAAGTACGAGCCAGATGAGGGCAAATCCCAGACCTAACCGAGACATAACCGGCGTTATCCTCTAAAATATTAATCGCAACCAGGTTTAATTGACTGTTTCGGTGTGGTACCGCATTACTACCTGATCCGAACCAGAAAAAGCCCAGGATCTTGCCAACAAGTAGGCGAAAAATGCAAAGGTACGAGCCAGATGAGGGCAAATCCCAGACCTAACCGAGACATAACCGGCGTTATCCTCCAGAATATTAATCGCAACCAGGTTTAATTGACTGTTTCAGTGTGGTACCATATTACTACGTGATCCAAACCAGGAAAAGCCCAGGATCTGGCCAGCAAGTATGCGAAAAATGCAAAAGTACGAGCCAGATGAGGGCAAATACCAGACCTATCCCAGACATACCCGGCGTTATCCTCTAAAATGTTAATCGGAACCTGGTTTATTTGACTGTTTCAGTGTGGTACCACATTACTACGTGGTCCAAGCCTGAAAAAGGCCAGGATCTGGCCAACAAGTATGCGAAAGATGCGAAAGTACGAGCCAGATGCGGGCAAATCCCAGACCTATCCGAGACATAACCGGCGTTATCCTCTAAAATATTAATCGCAACCAGGTTTAATTGACAGTTTCGGTGTGGTACCGCATTACTACGTGATCCAAACTAGAAAAAGGCCAGGATCTTGCCATCAAGTACGCGATAGATGCGAAAGTGCGAGCCAGATGAGGGCAAATACCAGAACTAACCCAGACATAACCGGCGTTATCCTCTAAAATATTAATCGGAACCAGGTTTATTTGACTGTTTCAGTGTGGTACCACATTACTACGTGGTCCAAGCCAGAAAAAGGCGAAAGTGCGAGCCAGATGAGGGCAAATCCCAGACCTAACCGAGACATAACCGGCGTTATCCTCTAAAATATTAATCGCAACCAGGTTTAATTGACTGTTTCGGTGTGGTACCGCACTACTACGTGATCCAAACCAGAAAACAGCCAGGGTCTAGCCATCAAGTATGCGATAGACGCGAAAGTGCGAGCCAGATGAGGGCAAATACCAGAACTAACCCAGACATAACCGGCGTTATCCTCTAAAACATTAATCGGAACCAGATTTAGTTGAATGTTTCAGTGTGGTACCTAATTACTACGTGGTCCAAGCCAGAAAAAGGCCAGGATCTGGCTAACAAGTATGCCAAAAATGCGAAAGTACGAGCCAGATGAGGGCAAATCCCAGACCTAACCGAGACATAACCGGCGTTATCCCCCAAAATATTAATCGCAACCAGGTTTAATTGACTGTTACGGTGTGGTACCGCATTACTACGTGATCCAAACCAGAAAAAGCCCAGGATCTTGACAACAAGTAGGCGAAAAATGCGAAGGTACGAGCCAGATGATTGCAAATACCAGAACTAACCCAGCCATAACCAGCGTTATCCTCTAAGATAATAATCGGAACCAGCTTTTATTGACGGTTCCAGTGTGGTACCACATTACTACGTGATACAGACCAGAAAAAGGCCAGGATCTGCCAACCAAGTATGCGATAGATGCGAAAGTGCGAGCCAGATGAGGGCAAATACCAGAACTAACCCAGACATAACCGGCGTTATTCTCTAAAATATTAATCGGAACCAGGTTTAGTTGAATGTTTCAGTGTGGTACCAAATTACTACGTGGTCCAAGCCAGAAAAAGGCCAGGATCTGGCCAACAAGTATGCGAAAAATGCGAAGGTACGAGCCAGATGAGGGCAAATCCCAGACCTAACCGAGACATAAGCGGCGTTGTCCTCTAAAATATTAATCGGAACCAGGTTTAATTGACTGTTTCAGTGTGGTACCATATTACTACGTGATCCAAACCAGGAAAAGCCCAGGATCTGGCCAACAAGTATACGAAAAATGCGAAAGTACGAGCCAGATGAGGGCAAATACCAGACCTATCCCAGACATAGCCGGCGTTATCCTCTAAAATATTAATCGCAACCAGGTTTAATTGACTGTTACGGTGCGGTGCCGCATTACTACGTGATCCAAACCAGAAAAAGCCCAGGATCTTGACAACAAGTAGGCGAAAAATGCGAATCTACGAGCCAGATGATTGCAAATACCAGAACTAACCCAGACATAACCAGCGTTATCCTCTAAGATACTAATCCGAACCAGCTTTTATTGACGGTTTCAGTGTGGTACCACATTACTACGTGATACAGGCCAGAAAATGGCCAGGATCTGGCCAGCAAGTATGCGAAAAATGCGAAAGTACGAGCCAGATGAGGGCAAATACCAGACCTATCCCAGACATAGCCGGCGTTATCCTCTAAAATATTAATCGGAACCAGGTGTATTTGACTGTTTCAGTGTGGTACCACATTACTACGTGGTCCAAGCCAGAAAAAGGCGAAAGTGCGTGCCAGATGAGGGCAAATTCCAGACCTAACCGAGACATAACCGGCGTTATCCTCTAAAATATTAATCGCAACCAGGTTTAATTGACTGTTTCGGTGTGGTACTGCATTACTACGTGATCCAAACCAGAAAACGGCCAGGGTCTAGCCATCAAGTATGCGATAGATGCGAAAGTGCGAGCCAGATGAGGGCAAATACCTGAACTAACCCAGACATAACCGGCGTTATCCTCTAAAACATTAATCGGAACCAGATTTAGTTGAATGTTTCAGTGTGGTACCTAATTACTACGTGGTCCAAGCCAGAAAAAGCCCAGGATCTTGACAACAAGTAGGCGAAAAATGCAAAGGTGCGAGACAGATGAGGGCAAATCCCAGACCTAACCGAGACATAACCGGCGTTATCCTCCAAAATATTAATCGCAACCAGGTTTAATTGACTGTTACGGTGCGGTGCCGCATTACTACGAGATCCAATCCCGAAAAAGCCCAGGATCTTGACAACAAGTAGGCGAAAAATGCGAAGCTACGAGCCAGATGATTGCAAATACCAGAACTAACCCAGCCATAACCAGCGTTATCCTCTAAGATAATAATCGGAACCAGCTTTTATTGACGGTTCCAGTGTGGTACCACATTACTACGTGATACAGACCAGAAAAAGGCCAGGATCTGCCAACCAAGTATGCGAAAAATGCGAAGGTACGAGCCAGATGAGGGCAAATCCCAGACCTAACCGAGACATAAGCGGCGTTGTCCTCTAAAATATTAATCGGAACCAGGTTTAATTGACTGTTTCAGTGTGGTACCATATTACTACGTGATCCAAACCAGGAAAAGCCCAGGATCTGGCCAACAAGTATGCGAAAAATGCGAAAGTACGAGCCAGATGAGGGCAAATACCAGACCTATCCCAGACATAGCCGGCGTTATCCTCTAAAATATTAATCGCAACCAGGTTTAATTGACTGTTACGGTGCGGTGCCGCATTACTACGTGATCCAAACCAGAAAAAGCCCAGGATCTTGACAACAAGTAGGCGAAAAATGCGAATCTACGAGCCAGATGATTGCAAATACCAGAACTAACCCAGACATAACCAGCGTTATCCTCTAAGATACTAATCCGAACCAGCTTTTATTGACGGTTTCAGTGTGGTACCACATTACTACGTGATACAGGCCAGAAAATGGCCAGGATCTGGCCAGCAAGTATGCGAAAAATGCGAAAGTACGAGCCAGATGAGGGCAAATACCAGACCTATCCCAGACATAGCCGGCGTTATCCTCTAAAATATTAATCGCAACCAGGTTTAATTGACTGTTTCGGTGTGGTACCGCATTACTACGTGATCCAAACCAGAAAACGGCCAGGGTCTAGCCATCAAGTATGCGATAGATGCGAAAGTGCGAGCCAGATGAGGGCAAATACCTGAACTAACCCAGACATAACCGGCGTTATCCTCTAAAACATTAATCGGAACCAGATTTAGTTGAATGTTTCAGTGTGGTACCTAATTACTACGTGGTCCAAGCCAGAAAAAGCCCAGGATCTTGACAACAAGTAGGCGAAAAATGCAAAGGTGCGAGACAGATGAGGGCAAATCCCAGACCTAACCGAGACATAACCGGCGTTATCCTCCAAAATATTAATCGCAACCAGGTTTAATTGACTGTTACGGTGCGGTGCCGCATTACTACGTTATCTAAACCAGAAAAAGCCCAGGATCTTGACAACAAGTAGGCGAAAAATGCCAAGGAACGAGCCAGATGATTGCAAATACCAGAACTAACCCAGCCATAACCAGCGTTATCCTCTAAGATACTAATTGGAACCAGCTTTTATTGACTGTTTCGGTGTGGTACCGCATTACCACGTGATCCAAACCAGAAAAAGGCCAGGATCTAGCCATCAAGTATGCGATAGATGCGAAAGTGCGAGCCAGATGAGGGCAAATCCCAGACCTAACCGAGACATAACCGGCGTTATCCTCTAAAATATTAATCGCAACCAGGTTTAATTGACTGTTTCGGTGTGGTACCGCATTACTACGTGATCCAAGCCGGAAAAAGGCCAGGATCTGGCCAACAAGTATGCGAAAAATGCGAAAGTAGGAGTCAGATCAGGGCAAATCCCAGACCTAACCGAGACATAACCGGTGTTATCCTCTAAAATATTAATCGCAACCAGGTTTAATTGACTGTTACGGTGTGGTACCGCATTACTACGTGATCCAGATCAGAAAAAGCCCAGGATCTTGACAACAAGTAGGCGAAAAATGCGAAGGTACGAGCCAGATGAGGGCAAATACCAGAACTAACCGAGACATAACCGGTGTTATCCTCTAAAATATTAATCGCAACCAGGTTTAATTGACTGTTACGGTGTGGTACCGCATTACTACGTGATCCAGACCAGAAAAAGCCCAGGATCTTGACAACAAGTAGGCGAAAAATGCGAAGGTACGAGCCAGATGAGGGCAAATCCCAGACCTAACCGAGACATAACCGGCGTTATCCTCTAAAATATTAATCGCAACCAGGTTTAATTGACAGTTTCGGTGTGGTACCGCATTACTACGTGATCCAAGCCAGAAAAAGGCCAGGATCTGGCCAGCAAGTATGCGAAAAATGCGAAAGTACGAGCCACATGAGGGCAAATCCCAGACCTAACCCAGACATAACCGGCGTTATCCTCTAAAATCTTAATCGCAACCAGGTTTAATTGACTGTTTCAGTGTGGTACCATATTACTACGTGATCCGAACCAGAAAAAGCCCTGGATCTTGCCAACAAGTAGGCGAAAAATGCGAAGTTACGAGCCAGATGAGGGCAAATCCCAGACCTAACCGAGACATAACCGGCGTTATCCTCTAAAATATTAATCGGAACCAGGTTTAATTGACTGTTTCAGTGTGGTACCATATTACTACGTGATCCAAACCTGAAAAAGCCCAGGATCTTGACAACAAGTAGGCGAAAAATGCGAAGGTATGAGCCAGTTGATTGCAAATACCAGAACTAACCCAGCCATAACCAGCGTTATCCTCTAAGATACTAATCGGAACCAGCTTTTATTGCCGGTTCCAGTGTGG
Organism: Colletes latitarsis; assembly: GCF_051014445.1. NCBI lineage: Eukaryota > Metazoa > Arthropoda > Insecta > Hymenoptera > Colletidae > Colletes > Colletes latitarsis. Next base: position 2,081,348 of record NC_135134.1, on the reverse strand, counting down.
TACCACATTACTACGTGATACAGACCAGAAAAAGGCCAGGATCTGGCCACCAAGTATGCGATAGATGCGAAAGTGCGAGCCAGATGAGGGCAAATACCAGACCTAACCGAGACATAACCGGCGGTATCCTCTAAAATATTAATCGCAACCAGGTTTAATTGACTGTTTCGGTGGGGTACCGCATTACTACGTGATCCAAACCAGAAAAAGGCCAGGATCTAGCCATCAAGTATGCGATAGATGCGAAAGTGCGAGCCAGATGAGGGCAAATCCCAGACCTAACCGATACATAACCGGCGTTATCCTCCAAAATATTAATCGCAACCAGGTTTAATTGACTGTTTCGGTGTGGTACCGCATTACTACGTGATCCAAGCCAGAAAAAGGCCAGGATCTGGCCAACAAGTATGCGAAAAATGCAAAAGTAGGAGCCAGATCAGGGCAAATCCCAGACCTAACCGAGACATAACCGGTGTTATCCTCCAAAATATTAATCGCAACCAGGTTTAGTTGACTGTTACGGTGTGGTACCGCATTACTACGTGATCCAGACCAGAAAAAGCCCAGGATCTTGACAACAAGTAGGCGAAAAATGCGAAGGTACGAGCCAGATGAGGGCAAATACCAGAACTAACCCAGACATAGCCGGCGTTATCCTCTAAAATATTAATCGGAACCAGGTTTAGTTGAATGTTTCAGTGTGGTACCTAATTACTACGTGGTCCAAGCCAGAAAAAGGCCAGGATCTGGCCAACAAGTATGCGTAAAATGCGAAAGTACGAGCCAGATGAGGGCAAATCCCAGACCTAACCGAGACATAACCGGCGTTATCCTCTAAAATATTAATCGCAACCAGGTTTAATTGACAGTTTCGGTGTGGTACCGCATTACTACGTGATGCGAACCAGAAAAAGCCCAGGATCTTGCCAACAAGTATGCGAAAAATGCGAAAGTAGGAGCCAGATCAGGGCAAATCCCAGACCTAACCGAGACATAACCGGCGTTATCCTCTAAAATATTAATCGCAACCAGGTTTAATTGACTGTTTCGGTGTGGTACCGCATTACTACGTGATCCAAACCAGGAAAAGCCCAGGATCTGGCCAACAAGTATGCGAAAAATGCGAAAGTAGGAGACAGATGAGGCCAAATCCGAGACCTAACCGGGACATAATCGGCGTTATCCTCTAAAATATTAATCGCAACCAGGTTTAATTGACTGTTTCGGTGTGGTACCGCATTACTACGTGATCCGAACCAGAAAAAGCCCAGGATCTTGCCAACAAGTAGGCGAGAAATGCAAAGGTACGAGCCAGATGAGGGCAAATCCCAGACCTAACCGAGACATAACCGGCGTTATCCCCCAAAATATAAATCGCAACCAGGTTTAATTGACTGTTACGGTGTGGTTCCGCATTACTACGTGATCCAAACCTGAAAAAGCCCAGGATCTTGACAACAAGTAGGCGAAAAATGCGAAGGTACGAGCCAGATGAGGGCAAATACCAGAACTAACCCAGACATAACCGGCGTTATCCTCTAAAATATTAATCGGAACCAGGTTTAGTTGAATGTTTCAGTGTGGTACCTAATTACTACGTGGTCCAAGCCTGAAAAAGGCCAGGATCTGGCCAACAAGTATGCGAAAGATGCGAAAGTACGAGCCAGATGAGGGCAAATCCCAGACCTAACCGAGACATAACCGGCGTTATCCTCTAAAATATTAATCGCAACCAGGTTTAATTGACAGTTTCGGTGTGGTACCGCATTACTACGTGATCCAAGCCAGAAAAAGGCCAGGATCTGGCCAATAAGTATGCGAAAAATGCGAAAGTACGAGCCACATGAGGGCAAATCCCAGACCTAACCCAGACATAACCGGCGTTATCCTCTAAAATCTTAATCGCAACCAGGTTTAATTGACTGTTTGGGTGTGGTACCGCATTACTACGTGATCCGAACCAGAAAAAGCCCAGGATCTTGACAACAAGTAGGCGAAAAATGCGAAAGTACGAGCCACATGAGGCAAATCCCAGACCTAACCCAGGCATAACCGGCGTTATCCTCTAAAATATTAATCGCAACCAGGTTTAATTGACTGTTTCGGTGCGGTACCGCATTACTACGTGATCCGAACCAGAAGAAGCCCTGGATCTTGCCAAGAAGTAGGCGAAAAATGCGAAGTTACGAGCCAGATGAGGGCAAATCCCAGACCTAACCGAGACATAACCGGCGTTATCCTCTAAAATATTAATCGGAACCAGGTTTAATTGACTGTTTCAGTGTGGTACCATATTACTACGTGATCCAAACCTGAAAAAGCCCAGGATCTTGACAACAAGTAGGCGAAAAATGCGAAGGTACGAGCCAGATGATTGCAAATACCAGAACTAACCCAGCCATAACCAGCGTTATCCTCTAAGATACTAATCGGAACCAGCTTTTATTGTCGGTTCCAGTGTGGTACCACATTACTACGTGCTACAGACCAGAAAAAGGCCAGGATCTGGCCACCAAGTATGCGATAGATGCGAAAGTGCGAGCCAGATGAGGGCAAATACCAGACCTAACCGAGACATAACCGGCGGTATCCCCTAAAATATTAATCGGAACCAGGTTTAGTTGAATGTTTCAGTGTGGTACCTAATTACTACGTGGTCCAAGCCAGAAAAAGGCCAGGATCTGGCCAACAAGTATGCGTAAAATGCGAAAGTACGAGCCAGATGAGGGCAAATCCCAGACCTAACCGAGACATAACCGGCGTTATCCTCCAAAATATTAATCGCAACCAGGTTTAATTGACTGTTTCGGTGTGGTACCGCATTACTACGTGATCCAAGCCAGAAAAAGGCCAGGATCTGGCCAACAAGTATGCGAAAAATGCAAAAGTAGGAGCCAGATCAGGGCAAATCCCAGACCTAACCAAGACATAACCGGTGTTATCCTCTAAAATATTAATCCCCAACCAGGTTTAATTGACTGTTACGGTGTGGTACCGCATTACTACGTGATCCAGACCAGAAAAAGCCCAGGATCTTGACAACAAGTAGGCGAAAAATGCGAAGGTACGAGCCAGATGAGGGCAAATACCAGAACTAACCCAGACATAGCCGGCGTCATCCTCTAAAATATTAATCGGAACCAGGTTTAGTTGAATGTTTCAGTGTGGTACCTAATTACTACGTGGTCCAAGCCAGAAAAAGGCCAGGATCTGGCCAACAAGTATGCGTAAAATGCGAAAGTGCGAGCCAGATGAGGGCAAATCCCAGACCTAACCGAGACATAACCGGCGGTATCCTCTAAAATATTAATCGCAACCAGGTTTAATTGACTGTTTCGGTGTGGTACCGCATTACTACGTGATCCAAACCAGTAAATGGCCAGGATCTAGCCATCAAGTATGCGATAGATGCGAAAGTAGGAGCCAGATCAGGGCAAATCCCAGACCTAACCGAGACATAACCGGTGTTATCCTCTAAAATATTAATCGCAACCAGGTTTAATTGACTGTTACGGTGTGGTACCGCATTACTACGTCATCCAGACCAGAGAAAGCCCAGGATCTTGACAACAAGTAGGCGAAAAATGCGAAGGTACGAGCCAGATGAGGGCAAATACCAGAACTAACCCAGACATAGCCGGCGTTATCCTCTAAAATATTAATCGGAACCAGGTTTAGTTGAATGTTTCAGTGTGGTACCTAATTACTACGTGGTCCAAGCCAGAAAAAGGCCAGGATCTGGCCAACAAGTATGCGAAAAATGCGAAAGTACGAGCCAGATGAGGGCAAATCCCAGACCTAACCGAGACATAACCGGCGTTATCCTCTAAAATATTAATCGCAACCAGGTTTAATTGACAGTTTCGGTGTGGTACCGCATTACTACGTGATGCGAACCAGAAAAAGCCCAGGATCTTGCCAACAAGTAGGCGAAAAATGCAAAGGTACGAGCCAGATGCGGGCAAATCCCAGACCCAACCGAGACATAACCGGCGTTTTCCTCCAAAATATTAATCGTAACCAGGTTTAATTGACTGTTACGGTGTGGTACCGCATTACTACGTGATCCAGACCAGAAAAAGCCCAGGATCTTGACAACAAGTAGGCGAAAAATGTGAAGGTACGAGCCAGATGATTGCAAATACCAGAACTAACACAGCCATAACCAGCGTTATCCTCTAAGATACTAATCGGAACCAGCTTTTATTGACGTTTCCAGTGTGGTACCACATTACTACGTGATACAGACCAGAAAAAGGCCAGGATCTGGCCAGCAAGTATGCGAAAAATGCGAAAGTGCGAGCCAGATGAGGGCAAATCCCAGACCTAACCGAGACATAACCGGCGGTATCCTCTAAAATATTAATCGCAACCAGGTTTAATTGACTGTTTCGGTGTGGTACCGCATTACTACGTGATCCAAACCAGTAAATGGCCAGGATCTAGCCATCAAGTATGCGATAGATGCGAAAGTAGGAGCCAGATCAGGGCAAATCCCAGACCTAACCGAGACATAACCGGTGTTATCCTCTAAAATATTAATCGCAACCAGGTTTAATTGACTGTTACGGTATGGTACCGCATTACTACGTCATCCAGACCAGAAAAAGCCCAGGATCTTGACAACAAGTAGGCGAAAAATGCGAAGGTACGAGCCAGATGAGGGCAAATACCAGAACTAACCCAGACATAGCCGGCGTTATCCTCTAAAATATTAATCGGAACCAGGTTTAGTTGAATGTTTCAGTGTGGTACCTAATTACTACGTGGTCCAAGCCAGAAAAAGGCCAGGATCTGGCCAACAAGTATGCGAAAAATGCGAAAGTACGAGCCAGATGAGGGCAAATCCCAGACCTAACCGAGACATAACCGGCGTTATCCTCTAAAATATTAATCGCAACCAGGTTTAATTGACAGTTTCGGTGTGGTACCGCATTACTACGTGATGCGAACCAGAAAAAGCCCAGGATCTTGCCAACAAGTAGGCGAAAAATGCAAAGGTACGAGCCAGATGCGGGCAAATCCCAGACCTAACCGAGACATAAGCGGCGTTATCCTCTAAAATATTAATCGGAACCAGGTTTAATTGACTGTTTCAGTGTGATACCATATTACTACGTGATCCAAACCAGGAAAAGCCCAGGATCTGGCCAACAAGTATGCGAAAAATGCGAAAGTAGGAGCCAGATCAGGGCAAATCCCAGACCTAACCGAGACATAACCGGCCTTATCCTCTAAAATATTAATCGCAACCAGGTTTAATTGACTGTTTCGGTGTGGTACCGCATTACTACGTGATCCCAACCAGAAAAAGCCCAGGATCTTGCCTACAAGTAGGCGAAAAATGCAAAGGTACGAGCCAGATGAGGGCAAATCCCAGACCTAACCGAGACATAACCGGCGTTATCCCCCAAAATATTAATCGCAACCAGGTTTAATTGACTGTTACGGTGTGGTACCGCATTACTACGTGATCCAAACCAGAAAAAGCCCAGGATCTTGACAACAAGTAGGCGAAAAATGCAAAGGTACGAGCCAGATGATTGCAAATACCAGAACTAACCCAGCCATAACCAGCGTTATCCTCTAAGATACTAATCGGAACCAGCTTTTATTGACGGTTCCAGTGTGGTACCACATTACTACGTGATACAGACCAGAAAAAGGCCAGGATCTGGCCACCAAGTATGCGATAGATGCGAAAGTGCGAGCCAGATGAGGGCAAATACCAGAACCAACCCAGACATAACCGGCGTTATTCTCTAAAATATTAATCGGAACCAGGTTTATTTGACTGTTTCAGTGTGGTACCACATTACTACGTGGTCCAAGCCAGAAAAAGCCCAGGATCTGGCCAACAAGTATGCGAAAAATGCGAAAGTGCGAGCCAGATGAGGGCAAATCCCAGTCCTAACCGAGACATAACCGGCGTTATCCTCTAAAATATTATTCGCAACCAGGTTTAATTGACTGTTTCGGTGTGGTACCGCATTACTACGTGATCCAATCCAGGAAAAGCCCAGGATCTGGCCAACAAGTATGCGAAAAATGCGAAAGTAGGAGCCAGATCAGGGCAAATCCCAGACCTAACCGAGACATAACCGGCGTTATCCTCTAAAATATTATTCGCAACCAGGTTTAATTGACTGTTTCAGTGTGGTACCACATTACTACGTGGTCCAAGCCAGAAAAAGCCCAGGATCTGGCCAACAAGTATGCGAAAAATGCGAAAGTGCGAGCCAGATGAGGGCAAATCCCAGACCTAACCGAGACATAACCGGCGTAATCCTCTAAAATATTATTCGCAACCAGGTTTAATTGACTGTTTCGGTGTGGTACCGCATTACTACGTGATCCAAACCAGAAAAAGGCCAGGATCTAGCCATCAAGTATGCGATAGATGCGAAAGTGCGAGCCAGATGAGGGCAAATCCCAGACCTAACCGAGACATAACCGGCGTTATCCCCTAAAATATTAATCGCAACCAGGTTTAATTGACTGTTTCAGTGTGGTGCCGCATTACTACGTGATCCAATCCAGGAAAAGCCCAGGATCTGGCCAACAAGTATGCGAAAAATGCGAAAGTAGGAGCCAGATCAGGGCAAATCCCAGACCTAACCGAGACATAACCGGCGTTATCCTCCAGAATATTAATAGCAACCAGGTTTAATTGACAGTTTCGGTGTGGTACCGCATTACTACGTGATCCAAGCCAGAAAAAGGCCAGGATCTGGCCAACAAGTATGCGAAAAATGCGAAAGTACGAGCCACATGAGGGCAAATCCCAGACCTAACCCAGACATAACCGGCGTTATCCTCTAAAATATTAATCGCAACCAGGTTTAATTGACTGTTTCGGTGTGGTACCGCATTACTACGTGATCCAAACCAGAAAAAGGCCAGGATCTAGCCATCAAATATGCGATAGATGCGAAAGTGCGAGCCAGATGAGGGCAAATACCAGAACTAACTCAGACATAACCGGCGTTATCCTCTAAAATATTAATCGGAACCAGGTTTAGTTGAATGTTTCAGTGTGGTACCGAATTACTACGTGGTCCAAGCCAGAAGAAGGCCAGGATCTGGCCAACAAGTATGCGAAAAATGCGAAAGTAGGAGCCAGACCAGGGCAAATCCCAGACCTAACCGAGACATAACCGGCGTTATCCTCTAAAATATTAATCGCAACCAGGTTTAATTGACTGTTTCGGTGTGGTACCGCATTACTACGTGATCCGAACCAGAAAAAGCCCAGGATCTTGACAACAAGTAGGCGAAAAATGCGAAAGTACGAGCCACATGAGGGCAAATCCCAGACCTAACCCAGGCATAACCGGCGTTATCCTCTAAAATATTAATCGCAACCAGGTTTAATTGACTGTTTCGGTGTGGTACCGCATTACTACGTGATCCGAACCAGAAAAAGCCCTGGATCTTGCCAACAAGTAGGCGAAAAATGCGAAGTTACGAGCCAGATGAGGGCAAATCCCAGACCTAACCGAGACATAACCGGCGTTATCCTCTAAAATATTAATCGGAACCAGGTTTAATTGACTGTTTCAGTGTGGTACCATATTACTACGTGATCCAAACCAGAAAAAGCCCAGGATCTTGCCAACAAGTAGGCGAAAAATGCAAAGGTACGAGCCAGATGAGGGCAAATCCCAGACCTAACCGAGACATAACCGGCGTTATCCCCCAAAATATTAATCGCAACCAGGTTTAATTGACTGTTACGGTGTGGTACCGCATTACTACGTGATCCAAACCAGAAAAAGCCCAGGATCTTGACAACAAGTAGGCGAAAAAGGCGAAGGTACGAGCCAGATGATTGCAAATACCAGAACTAACCCAGCCATAACCAGCGTTATCCTCTAAGATACTAATCGGAACCAGCTTTTATTGACGGTTCCAGTGTGGTACCACATTACTACGTGATACAGACCAGAAAAAGGCCAGGATCTGGCCACCAAGTATGCGATAGATGCGAAAGTGCGAGCCAGATGAGGGCAAATACCAGAACCAACCCAGACATAACCGGCGTTATTCTCTAAAATATTAATCGGAACCAGGTTTATTTGACTGTTTCAATGTGGTACCACATTACTACGTGGTCCAAGCCAGAAAAAGCCCAGGATCTGGCCAACAAGTATGCGAAAAATGCGAAAGTGCGAGCCAGATGAGGGCAAATCCCAGTCCTAACCGAGACATAACCGGCGTTATCCTCTAAAATATTATTCGCAACCAGGTTTAATTGACTGTTTCGGTGTGGTACCGCATTACTACGTGATCCAATCCAGGAAAAGCCCAGGATCTGGCCAACAAGTATGCGAAAAATGCGAAAGTAGGAGCCAGATCAGGGCAAATCCCAGACCTAACCGAGACATAACCGGCGTTATCCCCTAAAATATTAATCGCAACCAGGTTAAATTGACTGTTTCGGTGTGGTGCCGCATTACTACGTGATCCAATCCAGGAAAAGCCCAGGATCTGGCCAACAAGTATGCGAAAAATGCGAAAGTAGGAGCCAGATCAGGGCAAATCCCAGACCTAACCGAGACATAACCGGCGTTATCCTCCAGAATATTAATCGCAACCAGGTTTAGTTGAATGTTTCAGTGTGGTACCTAATTACTACGTGGTCCAAGCCAGAAAAAGGCCAGGATCTGGCCGACAAGTATGCGAAAAATGCGAAAGTACGAGCCAGATGAGGGCAAATCCCAGACCTAACCGAGACATAACCGGCGTTATCCTCTAAAATATTAATCGCAACCAGGTTTAATTGACAGTTTCGGTGTGGTACCGCATTACTACGTGATGCGAACCAGAAAAAGCCCAGGATCTTGCCAACAAGTAGGCGAAAAATGCAAAGGTACGAGCCAGATGCGGGCAAATCCCAGACCCAACCGAGACATAACCGGCGTTTTCCTCCAAAATATTAATCGTAACCAGGTTTAATTGACTGTTACGGTGTGGTACCGCATTACTACGTGATCCAGACCAGAAAAAGCCCAGGATCTTGACAACAAGTAGGCGAAAAATGTGAAGGTACGAGCCAGATGATTGCAAATACCAGAACTAACACAGCCATAACCAGCGTTATCCTCTAAGATACTAATCGGAACCAGCTTTTATTGACGTTTCCAGTGTGGTACCACATTACTACGTGATACAGATCAGAAAAAGGTCAGGATCTGGCCACCAAGTATGTGATAGATGCGAAAGTGCGAGCCAGATGAGGGCAAATACCAGAACCAACCCAGACATAACCGGCGTTATTCTCTAAAATATTAATCGGAACCAGGTTTAGTTGAATGTTTCTGTGTGGTACCAAATTACTACGTGGTCCAAGCCAGAAAAAGGCCAGGATCTGGCCAACAAGTATGCGAAAAATGCGAAGGTACGAGCCAGATGAGGGCAAATCCCAGACCTAACCGAGACATAAGCGGCGTTATCCTCTAAAATATTAATCGGAACCAGGTTTAATTGACTGTTTCAGTGTGGTACCATATTACTACGTGATCCAAACCAGGAAAAGCCCAGGATCTGGCCAACAAGTATGCGAAAAATGCGAAAGTAGGAGCCAGATCAGGGCAAATCCCAGACCTAACCGAGACATAACCGGCCTTATCCTCTAAAATATTAATCGCAACCAGGTTTAATTGACTGTTTCGGTGTGGTACCGCATTACTACGTGATCCGAACCAGAAAAAGCCCAGGATCTTGCCTACAAGTAGGCGAAAAATGCAAAGGTACGAGCCAGATGAGGGCAAATCCCAGACCTAACCGAGACATAACCGGCGTTATCCCCCAAAATATTAATCGCAACCAGGTTTAATTGACTGTTACGGTGTGGTACCGCATTACTACGTGATCCAAACCAGAAAAAGCCCAGGATCTTGACAACAAGTAGGCGAAAAATGCAAAGGTACGAGCCAGATGATTGCAAATACCAGAACTAACCCAGCCATAACCAGCGTTATCCTCTAAGATACTAATCGGAACCAGCTTTTATTGACGGTTCCAGTGTGGTACCACATTACTACGTGATACAGACCAGAAAAAGGCCAGGATCTGGCCACCAAGTATGCGATAGATGCGAAAGTGCGAGCCAGATGAGGGCAAATACCAGAACCAACCCAGACATAACCGGCGTTATTCTCTAAAATATTAATCGGAACCAGGTTTATTTGACTGTTTCAGTGTGGTACCACATTACTACGTGGTCCAAGCCAGAAAAAGCCCAGGATCTGGCCAACAAGTATGCGAAAAATGCGAAAGTGCGAGCCAGATGAGGGCAAATCCCAGTCCTAACCGAGACATAACCGGCGTTATCCTCTAAAATATTATTCGCAACCAGGTTTAATTGACTGTTTCGGTGTGGTACCGCATTACTACGTGATCCGAACCAGAAAAAGCCCAGGATCTTGACAACAAGTAGGCGAAAAATGCAAAGGTACGAGCCAGATGAGGGCAAATCCCAGACCTAACCGAGACATAACTGGCGTTATCCTCCAAAATATTAATCGCAACAAGGTGTAATTGACAGTTTCGGTGTGGTACCGCATTACTACGTGATCCGAACCAGAAAAAGCCCAGGATCTTGCCAACAAGTAGGCGAAAAATGCGAACCTACGTGCCAGATGATTGCAAATACCAGAACTAACGCAGCCATAACCACCGTTATCCTCTAAGATACTAATCCGAACCAGCTTTTATTGGCGGTTTCAGTGTGGTACCACATTACTACGTGATACAGACCAGAAAAAGGCCAGGATCTGGCCAGCAAGTATGCGAAAAATACGAAAGTACGAGCCAGATGAGAGCAAATACCAGACCTATCCCAGACATAGCCGGCGTTATCCTCTAAAATATTAATCGGAACCAGGTTTATTTGACTGTTTCAGTGTGGTACCACATTACTACGTGGTCCAAGCCAGAAAAAGGCCAGGATCTGGCCAACAAGTATGCGAAAAATGCGAAAGTGCGAGCCAGATGAGGGCAAATCCCAGAACTAACCGAGACATAACCGGCGTTATCCTCTAAAAGATTAATCGCAACCAGGTTTTATTGACGGTTTCAGTGAGGTACTACATTACTACGTGATACAGACCAGAAAAAGGCCAGGATCTAGCCATCAAGTATGCGATAGATGCGAAAGTGCGAGCCAGATGAGGGCAAATCCCAAACCTAACCGAGACATAACCGGCGTTATCCTCCAAAATATTCATCGCAACCAGGTTTAATTGACTGTTACGGTGCGGTGCCGCATTACTACGAGATCCAATCCCGAAAAATCCCAGGATCTTGACAACAAGTAGGCGAAAAATGCGAAGCTACGAGCCAGATGATTGCAAATACCAGAACTAACCCAGCCATAACCAGCGTTATCCTCAAAGATACTAATCCGAACCAGCTTTTATTGTCGGTTTCAGTGTGGTACTACATTACTACGTGATACAGACCAGAAAAAGGCCAGGATCTAGCCATCAAGTATGCGATAGATGCGAAAGTGCGAGCCAGATGAGGGCAAATCCCAAACCTAACCGAGACATAACCGGCGTTATCCTCCAAAATATTCATCGCAACCAGGTTTCATTGACTGCTTCGGTGCGGTACCACATTACGACGGGATACAAACCCGAAAAAGCCCTGGATCTGGCCAACAAGTATACGAGCAATGCGAAAGTACGAGCCAGATGAGGGCAAAGCCCAGACGTAAGCCAAACATAACCGGCGTTATCCTCTAAAATATCAATCGCAACCAGGTTTAATTGACAGTTTCGCTGTGGTACCGCATTACTACGTGATCCAAACCAGAAAAAGGCCAGGATCTAGCCATCCAGTATGCGATAGATGCGAAAGTGCGAGCCGGATGAGGGCAAATACCAAAACTAACCCAGACATAACCGGCGTTATCCTCTAAAATATTAATCGCAACCAGGTTTAATTGACTGTTTCGGTGTGGTACCGCATTACTACGTGATCCGAACCAGAAAAAGCCCAGGATCTTGACAACAAGTAGGCGAAAAATGCAAAGGTGCGAGACAGATGAGGGCAAATCCCAGACCTAACCGAGACATAACCGGCGTTATCCTCCAAAATATTAATCGCAACCAGGTTTAATTGACTGTTACGGTGCGGTGCCGCATTACTACGAGATCCAATCCCGAAAAAGCCCAGGATCTTGACAACAAGTAGGCGAAAAATGCGAAGCTACGAGCCAGATGATTGCAAATACCAGAACTAACCCAGCCATAACCAGCGTTATCCTCAAAGATACTAATCCGAACCAGCTTTTATTGTCGGTTTCAGTGCGGTACCACATTACTACGTGATACAGACCAGAAAAAGGCCAGGATCTGGCCAGCAAGTATGCGAAAAATGCAAAAGTACGAGCCAGATGAGGGCAAATACCAGACCTATCCCAGACATAGCCGGCGTTATCCTGTAAAATGTTAAACGGAACCAGGTTTATTTGACTGTTTCAGTGTGGTACCACATTACTACGTGGTCCAAGCCAGAAAAAGGCCAGGATCTGGCCAACAAGTATGCGAAAAACGCGAAAGTGCGAGCCAGATGAGGGCAAATCCCAGACCTAACCGAGACATAAGCGGCGTTATCCTCTAAAATATTAATCGGAACCAGGTTTAATTGACTGTTTCAGTGTGGTACCATATTACTACGTGATCCAAACCAGGAAAAGCCCAGGATCTGGCCAACAAGTATTCGAAAAATGCGAAAGTACGAGCCAGATGAGGGCAAATCCCAGACCCAACCGAGACATAAGCGGCGTTATCCTCTAAAATATTAATCGGAACCAGGTTTAATTGACTGTTTCAGTGTGGTACCATATTACTACGAGATCCAAACCAGAAAAAGGCCAGGATCTGGCCAACAAGTATCCGAAAAATGTGAAAGTAGGAGCCAGATCAGGGCAAATCCCAGACCTAACCGAGACATAACCGGCGTTATCCTCTAAGCTATTAATCGCAACAAGGTTTAATTGACTGTTTTGCTGTGGTACCGCATTACTACGTGATCCAAACCAGAAAAAGGCCAGGATCTAGCCATCAAGTATGCGATAGATGCGAAAGTGCGAGCCAGAGTGGGCAAATACCAGAACTAACCCAGACATAACCGGCGTTATCCTCCAAAACATTAATCGGAACCAGGTTTAGTTGAATGTTTCAGTGTGGTACCTAATTACTACGTGGTCCAAGCCAGAAAAAGGCCAGGATCTGGCCAACAAGTATGCGAAAAATGCGAAAGTACGAGCCAGATGAGGGCAAATCCCAGACCTAACCGAGACATAACCGGCGTTATCCTCTAAAATATTAATCGCAACCAGGTTTAATTGACTGTTTCGGTGTGGTACCGCATTACTACCTGATCCGAACCAGAAAAAGCCCAGGATCTTGCCAACAAGTAGGCGAAAAATGCAAAGGTACGAGCCAGATGAGGGCAAATCCCAGACCTAACCGAGACATAACCGGCGTTATCCTCCAGAATATTAATCGCAACCAGGTTTAATTGACTGTTTCAGTGTGGTACCATATTACTACGTGATCCAAACCAGGAAAAGCCCAGGATCTGGCCAGCAAGTATGCGAAAAATGCAAAAGTACGAGCCAGATGAGGGCAAATACCAGACCTATCCCAGACATACCCGGCGTTATCCTCTAAAATGTTAATCGGAACCTGGTTTATTTGACTGTTTCAGTGTGGTACCACATTACTACGTGGTCCAAGCCTGAAAAAGGCCATGATCTGGCCAACAAGTATGCGAAAGATGCGAAAGTACGAGCCAGATGCGGGCAAATCCCAGACCTATCCGAGACATAACCGGCGTTATCCTCTAAAATATTAATCGCAACCAGGTTTAATTGACAGTTTCGGTGTGGTACCGCATTACTACGTGATCCAAACTAGAAAAAGGCCAGGATCTTGCCATCAAGTACGCGATAGATGCGAAAGTGCGAGCCAGATGAGGGCAAATACCAGAACTAACCCAGACATAACCGGCGTTATCCTCTAAAATATTAATCGGAACCAGGTTTATTTGACTGTTTCAGTGTGGTACCACATTACTACGTGGTCCAAGCCAGAAAAAGGCGAAAGTGCGAGCCAGATGAGGGCAAATCCCAGACCTAACCGAGACATAACCGGCGTTATCCTCTAAAATATTAATCGCAACCAGGTTTAATTGACTGTTTCGGTGTGGTACCGCACTACTACGTGATCCAAACCAGAAAACAGCCAGGGTCTAGCCATCAAGTATGCGATAGACGCGAAAGTGCGAGCCAGATGAGGGCAAATACCAGAACTAACCCAGACATAACCGGCGTTATCCTCTAAAACATTAATCGGAACCAGATTTAGTTGAATGTTTCAGTGTGGTACCTAATTACTACGTGGTCCAAGCCAGAAAAAGGCCAGGATCTGGCTAACAAGTATGCCAAAAATGCGAAAGTACGAGCCAGATGAGGGCAAATCCCAGACCTAACCGAGACATAACCGGCGTTATCCCCCAAAATATTAATCGCAACCAGGTTTAATTGACTGTTACGGTGTGGTACCGCATTACTACGTGATCCAAACCAGAAAAAGCCCAGGATCTTGACAACAAGTAGGCGAAAAATGCGAAGGTACGAGCCAGATGATTGCAAATACCAGAACTAACCCAGCCATAACCAGCGTTATCCTCTAAGATAATAATCGGAACCAGCTTTTATTGACGGTTCCAGTGTGGTACCACATTACTACGTGATACAGACCAGAAAAAGGCCAGGATCTGCCAACCAAGTATGCGATAGATGCGAAAGTGCGAGCCAGATGAGGGCAAATACCAGAACTAACCCAGACATAACCGGCGTTATTCTCTAAAATATTAATCGGAACCAGGTTTAGTTGAATGTTTCAGTGTGGTACCAAATTACTACGTGGTCCAAGCCAGAAAAAGGCCAGGATCTGGCCAACAAGTATGCGAAAAATGCGAAGGTACGAGCCAGATGAGGGCAAATCCCAGACCTAACCGAGACATAAGCGGCGTTGTCCTCTAAAATATTAATCGGAACCAGGTTTAATTGACTGTTTCAGTGTGGTACCATATTACTACGTGATCCAAACCAGGAAAAGCCCAGGATCTGGCCAACAAGTATACGAAAAATGCGAAAGTACGAGCCAGATGAGGGCAAATACCAGACCTATCCCAGACATAGCCGGCGTTATCCTCTAAAATATTAATCGCAACCAGGTTTAATTGACTGTTACGGTGCGGTGCCGCATTACTACGTGATCCAAACCAGAAAAAGCCCAGGATCTTGACAACAAGTAGGCGAAAAATGCGAATCTACGAGCCAGATGATTGCAAATACCAGAACTAACCCAGACATAACCAGCGTTATCCTCTAAGATACTAATCCGAACCAGCTTTTATTGACGGTTTCAGTGTGGTACCACATTACTACGTGATACAGGCCAGAAAATGGCCAGGATCTGGCCAGCAAGTATGCGAAAAATGCGAAAGTACGAGCCAGATGAGGGCAAATACCAGACCTATCCCAGACATAGCCGGCGTTATCCTCTAAAATATTAATCGGAACCAGGTGTATTTGACTGTTTCAGTGTGGTACCACATTACTACGTGGTCCAAGCCAGAAAAAGGCGAAAGTGCGTGCCAGATGAGGGCAAATTCCAGACCTAACCGAGACATAACCGGCGTTATCCTCTAAAATATTAATCGCAACCAGGTTTAATTGACTGTTTCGGTGTGGTACTGCATTACTACGTGATCCAAACCAGAAAACGGCCAGGGTCTAGCCATCAAGTATGCGATAGATGCGAAAGTGCGAGCCAGATGAGGGCAAATACCTGAACTAACCCAGACATAACCGGCGTTATCCTCTAAAACATTAATCGGAACCAGATTTAGTTGAATGTTTCAGTGTGGTACCTAATTACTACGTGGTCCAAGCCAGAAAAAGCCCAGGATCTTGACAACAAGTAGGCGAAAAATGCAAAGGTGCGAGACAGATGAGGGCAAATCCCAGACCTAACCGAGACATAACCGGCGTTATCCTCCAAAATATTAATCGCAACCAGGTTTAATTGACTGTTACGGTGCGGTGCCGCATTACTACGAGATCCAATCCCGAAAAAGCCCAGGATCTTGACAACAAGTAGGCGAAAAATGCGAAGCTACGAGCCAGATGATTGCAAATACCAGAACTAACCCAGCCATAACCAGCGTTATCCTCTAAGATAATAATCGGAACCAGCTTTTATTGACGGTTCCAGTGTGGTACCACATTACTACGTGATACAGACCAGAAAAAGGCCAGGATCTGCCAACCAAGTATGCGAAAAATGCGAAGGTACGAGCCAGATGAGGGCAAATCCCAGACCTAACCGAGACATAAGCGGCGTTGTCCTCTAAAATATTAATCGGAACCAGGTTTAATTGACTGTTTCAGTGTGGTACCATATTACTACGTGATCCAAACCAGGAAAAGCCCAGGATCTGGCCAACAAGTATGCGAAAAATGCGAAAGTACGAGCCAGATGAGGGCAAATACCAGACCTATCCCAGACATAGCCGGCGTTATCCTCTAAAATATTAATCGCAACCAGGTTTAATTGACTGTTACGGTGCGGTGCCGCATTACTACGTGATCCAAACCAGAAAAAGCCCAGGATCTTGACAACAAGTAGGCGAAAAATGCGAATCTACGAGCCAGATGATTGCAAATACCAGAACTAACCCAGACATAACCAGCGTTATCCTCTAAGATACTAATCCGAACCAGCTTTTATTGACGGTTTCAGTGTGGTACCACATTACTACGCGATACAGGCCAGAAAATGGCCAGGATCTGGCCAGCAAGTATGCGAAAAATGCGAAAGTACGAGCCAGATGAGGGCAAATACCAGACCTATCCCAGACATAGCCGGCGTTATCCTCTAAAATATTAATCGCAACCAGGTTTAATTGACTGTTTCGGTGTGGTACCGCATTACTACGTGATCCAAACCAGAAAACGGCCAGGGTCTAGCCATCAAGTATGCGATAGATGCGAAAGTGCGAGCCAGATGAGGGCAAATACCTGAACTAACCCAGACATAACCGGCGTTATCCTCTAAAACATTAATCGGAACCAGATTTAGTTGAATGTTTCAGTGTGGTACCTAATTACTACGTGGTCCAAGCCAGAAAAAGCCCAGGATCTTGACAACAAGTAGGCGAAAAATGCAAAGGTGCGAGACAGATGAGGGCAAATCCCAGACCTAACCGAGACATAACCGGCGTTATCCTCCAAAATATTAATCGCAACCAGGTTTAATTGACTGTTACGGTGCGGTGCCGCATTACTACGTTATCTAAACCAGAAAAAGCCCAGGATCTTGACAACAAGTAGGCGAAAAATGCCAAGGAACGAGCCAGATGATTGCAAATACCAGAACTAACCCAGCCATAACCAGCGTTATCCTCTAAGATACTAATTGGAACCAGCTTTTATTGACTGTTTCGGTGTGGTACCGCATTACCACGTGATCCAAACCAGAAAAAGGCCAGGATCTAGCCATCAAGTATGCGATAGATGCGAAAGTGCGAGCCAGATGAGGGCAAATCCCAGACCTAACCGAGACATAACCGGCGTTATCCTCTAAAATATTAATCGCAACCAGGTTTAATTGACTGTTTCGGTGTGGTACCGCATTACTACGTGATCCAAGCCGGAAAAAGGCCAGGATCTGGCCAACAAGTATGCGAAAAATGCGAAAGTAGGAGTCAGATCAGGGCAAATCCCAGACCTAACCGAGACATAACCGGTGTTATCCTCTAAAATATTAATCGCAACCAGGTTTAATTGACTGTTACGGTGTGGTACCGCATTACTACGTGATCCAGATCAGAAAAAGCCCAGGATCTTGACAACAAGTAGGCGAAAAATGCGAAGGTACGAGCCAGATGAGGGCAAATACCAGAACTAACCGAGACATAACCGGTGTTATCCTCTAAAATATTAATCGCAACCAGGTTTAATTGACTGTTACGGTGTGGTACCGCATTACTACGTGATCCAGACCAGAAAAAGCCCAGGATCTTGACAACAAGTAGGCGAAAAATGCGAAGGTACGAGCCAGATGAGGGCAAATCCCAGACCTAACCGAGACATAACCGGCGTTATCCTCTAAAATATTAATCGCAACCAGGTTTAATTGACAGTTTCGGTGTGGTACCGCATTACTACGTGATCCAAGCCAGAAAAAGGCCAGGATCTGGCCAGCAAGTATGCGAAAAATGCGAAAGTACGAGCCACATGAGGGCAAATCCCAGACCTAACCCAGACATAACCGGCGTTATCCTCTAAAATCTTAATCGCAACCAGGTTTAATTGACTGTTTCAGTGTGGTACCATATTACTACGTGATCCGAACCAGAAAAAGCCCTGGATCTTGCCAACAAGTAGGCGAAAAATGCGAAGTTACGAGCCAGATGAGGGCAAATCCCAGACCTAACCGAGACATAACCGGCGTTATCCTCTAAAATATTAATCGGAACCAGGTTTAATTGACTGTTTCAGTGTGGTACCATATTACTACGTGATCCAAACCTGAAAAAGCCCAGGATCTTGACAACAAGTAGGCGAAAAATGCGAAGGTATGAGCCAGTTGATTGCAAATACCAGAACTAACCCAGCCATAACCAGCGTTATCCTCTAAGATACTAATCGGAACCAGCTTTTATTGCCGGTTCCAGTGTGGTACCACATTACTACGTGATACAGACCAGAAAAAGGCCAGGATCTGGCCACCAAGTATGCGATAGATGCGAAAGTGCGAGCCAGATGAGGGCAAATACCAGACCTAACCGAGACATAACCGGCGGTATCCTCTAAAATATTAATCGCAACCGGGTTTAATTGACTGTTTCGGTGGGGTACCGCATTACTACGTGATCCAAACCAGAAAAAGGCCAGGATCTAGCCATCAAGTATGCGATAGATGCGAAAGTGCGAGCCAGATGAGGGCAAATCCCAGACCTAACCGATACATAACCGGCGTTATCCTCCAAAATATTAATCGCAACCAGGTTTAATTGACTGTTTCGGTGTGGTACCGCATTACTACGTGATCCAAGCCAGAAAAAGGCCAGGATCTGGCCAACAAGTATGCGAAAAATGCAAAAGTAGGAGCCAGATCAGGGCAAATCCCAGACCTAACCGAGACATAACCGGTGTTATCCTCCAAAATATTAATCGCAACCAGGTTTAGTTGACTGTTACGGTGTGGTACCGCATTACTACGTGATCCAGACCAGAAAAAGCCCAGGATCTTGACAACAAGTAGGCGAAAAATGCGAAGGTACGAGCCAGATGAGGGCAAATACCAGAACTAACCCAGACATAGCCGGCGTTATCCTCTAAAATATTAATCGGAACCAGGTTTAGTTGAATGTTTCAGTGTGGTACCTAATTACTACGTGGTCCAAGCCAGAAAAAGGCCAGGATCTGGCCAACAAGTATGCGTAAAATGCGAAAGTACGAGCCAGATGAGGGCAAATCCCAGACCTAACCGAGACATAACCGGCGTTATCCTCTAAAATATTAATCGC